>NW_026578138.1:0-160265 GCF_029603195.1 Condylostylus longicornis | reverse complement strand
ATAGGCAAGTGAAGTTTTGATTCGTATAATGGTATGAGCCAAAAAAGTGTATAGTGTATGATTAGTGTCAATTGTCAGTTTTCTGATCTGAATTAATTATTCATCTAATTTGATGACGTGAATTATTTTGAAAGTTCTTGTCTGTAATTTTGTATTTCCAGCGTTAAATATGACAAATTGTGAATTAGTGTAATCGAATATGAAAACATTGACCAGGCAATCCATGTCGTAGAATCTGAAAAGAATTTTAATTTTTTATGTAGTTTTTGTGAACGATCCGTCCTGATTCAGTTACTATTATGAACTGGCGATTTTCCTTGTCTGATTCTTTTTTATATTCTAGCGAGGATTTGGAACCTAATCTTTCATTAATTTTAACATAAATTGTTTCTCCTATAGTATAGTTTTTGCAGGGCACCGTTGCCTGATTACGTTATTGCATATCAGCGTCTTGTTTTTCTTAATTTTATTTATGTTTTCTCGACGCGTTTGTTCATACTGATTAGAATCAGTGCTCACGTGTCTTCCCAAAAATACTTCCATAGGTTTTCTACTAGTTGTCGTGTGTACAGGGGAGTTATACTCATCGGGAAAAGGGCCTATCCGTTGTGGCTCTTATTTCACTCTTAACTCTTGTGGTAAACGTTAACTTTTCGTCAGGTTCACAGAATAAATTAGGAAGGGACCGTACTATTGCTTCTCTTTCTCCTATTTGATTATTTGTCATATGGTTAGTACGAACATTATATGTGTTCACAAGACGAACATTAATGTTTGTCTTTGGATTTTTGTTGCTTTATTTTAATTTTGTTTTCGTTTTGGAGTAGAAGGTAATTTTTCTTGAAATGTATGACAGCGAATAATTATTTAAGACTGTCGTCCCCAAATTTGTAATTAATTTTTTATTTTGTAGAGGTTTTTTGGCTTAACATGGTTTGATGCAATTCTTGTTGAACCCGGTGTCAATAAGAATTTTAGAGCTCTTTTCCTCCACTTAATCTAAAAAGTAGATATCTGAAATTTACTCAAAGTTCAGTGTAAGAGTTTTCCAAAACTTTTTCGCTAGGAATTTCCTGTTCCATGTCATTATACCATGTCATTATAAGTTTCTTCGTTATAATATGTCATGTCATTCGAGTCCGCCGGATATAATTTCGTGTCGACATTAAAAGTTTCTCTATTGTTTTGTTATATCAACATGTAACACATCAACATGTGTTCGTTGCGACTGTGTGAATGGTCTTTCTCACAAAGCTAGGTTTGTTCATGTAGTCTACTTTCCTTGTTTCGATACTTCTATCTACATCCATAGGTTAGGAAGATGGCTGTCTGTTTTGAAAATTATGAAAGTTTGTTGAACGTTGTTGGTAATTGTAATTCATTGTATTTTGTGGTTAGTTATTACGGGCATATGGTCTTGATTGGAATCTATTGAAATTAGGTGATTGACTAATATTTTGAGGCTGTGAAGACTAAACTGATATTTGAAAGCTAGGTGTGGGTAAAATGTGTTTTGTGGTTGCTGCCTTTTTGGAACGATTGGTCTTACGGTCTTTGTCTAAAACTATTATTTGCGTGAACTATTTTATGTTGATTTCTTAAATTTTTATTTTACATTTTCGTGCACACATGCAGAACCTGTGGCAAATCTGCAAGGCATTGCAAGAAGCCGCGGCTAGTCTCCTCTCAGACCGCCTGCAAAGATATTCAATGCCTTATCACGATGACTCCTTGTGTTTCAGCCCTAATACACCGAGTGTTTCAGCTACTTCTAAACTTCTAAACATGACAATTTGCCTAAAATTAGTGATAAATGGGAATATACTGCATGATAAAAGTCTTTGACTGTCCTGCTACCCTGAACCAAGAATGTTAACTGATATTCCTACAAACAGGTTTAGATATCGTCAAATCGCTTTTCAGTTCATAGGCGTGTTATAATATTCAGGAGCCATGTCGGCATTTCCCTTAATTTTATTTCGGATTACGCCAAGGATCCCATAATATGCCATTTTCTGGTTTGTATTTATGCAGAACCCGTTCAACGCTTTTTTTTCGGAGCTAAACTCTCCGGAATTTGCTGAAAATTCGCGTATATATCGTACTACGTCTGGTACTTTATATAAACCTGCTAGGTTTCTGTCCGTAGAGTCTACAGTTTGGTCAGAATCTGTGTTGGGAGAAAATTTTTCCTTTTATCGTAGCAAATATAGCCAGATTTTAATATTAATTCCAAATATTTTTATTTATAAAATTTATTGAGTTGTTGATGTATGATTTGCTTTGGGAATTTAATTATAATTAATTAGTTTAATTTTAATTTACTTTGTTCTAGAAATTCTCTAGTAATTAATATTTTCGAGATACGTGTTGTTTTTTTTCTTTTTTCTTTTTTTTTTTGAATATTTTTATTAAAATAGATTTTTGAGTTAAAATCGATAATTATTATAAATCTCTATTTATTTAAATTGTGTTTTTCTTTTTTTTATATAAACTTTATGTGTTGAATCAATTAGATAAATTTATGAATTGATCTTTTCAAGTTTAAATTGTAATATATTTTGCACAAATATAGTAAAAAATTTTTTAATTTATTTAATAAGTAAATTATTTTTTCAAATTTCAAAATTTATTTCTCAAATTTTCAATTTTTGTTTGATTATTGGTTTGTAGTATTTTTTTTTTCTAATAAAAATCTATAATAAAAGTAAAATTTCTTACAAAGCTTATTACAAACGTAATAAGCAACGCCATTTTTTCAATGATGAGCGGCTGCTGACTGCTGTCAATTCCTTTTTGCTGATGCTACTTGATGCTTTTGCTGATGGATCTTATTTCTCACGTTGCTGTTGATTTGGGTTCAGGAGCAGGTTGGTCAAATGATGCCAATGAAGGATCCTTTTCCAGTCTTTAATATGTATAATTTAACGTGAAGCTTTTTTTTCCTTTTTATGGCTTTTTGTTTTCCACAAAATTTTATTATAATTTGTTATTATTGTATTTATTTAGTGCTTTGGGATTATAACAAATATTCACATAAATTCAAGTTTTATTAAAGTCATAACTATTACAGTATTATTTAAGTTTCTTATTTAGTATTTTATGTTATATTTTCTTGTTGCTTTTAGTATTTTATATTATATTTTCTGAACTTAATTAATTTAATTTCATTATTAGTTTCACTTTGAAATTTTGATTAGCACTGTCACCCGTTGAAAACGTTGGACGCCAGTTAATTTTATATTATATTTTCAATATAAAAAAAAACAAATTTTTTTTTAATAAAAGAGTTTTATTTCTTAAAATCAACATTTGCACAATTTGAGCATTAATTACTTATTACGTCCATTACATTTTAAGCTTAATTTATTTATAATTTTTTAATTATGTTGATGTTTCCACGTGATAACTTTTGTACGGGAACGTTATTGTTGGCATGTGTTAAGATTGCAGACATTGCGTCTGAAATCTTAACACATGGGAATATTTTTATGAGTTATTTCGCGGGAAAGATATTTTGTTATTGAATTTTTCAGTAAATCAAATTTGAAACTAATAAAATGTATTTTGAGTTAACTTAAATCTAGGGTTTTCTGTCAGAACATTATATCCATATTTTTGCCATTTCGAGTAAAACTTCTTTGTATTATTGAAATTTTTTTGTATTATTTTTCTTTTACTAAAACATTTACTAGTGAAAATTTAGTGAAGATGGTTTAATAAGTTAATATTGTAGAATGTTGCTACTAAATGTTGTATCTATCAAATAAATCAAATAAGATATGAACTTTTTCCAATTGCAATCAGTACCAATCAATACTGAAGAAGTTCACTTATCTAGTTTTAAGTAATGAACATTTAAATATAAAATGTAGAAATAAATACGTGCAAATGTTTCTTTTTCAACTTCAAACGAAACGGTATAAAAACTAGAATACATTTTCATTTCAAAAGTGTATAACATGACATACGTATCTATATTTCAATGTCTTCTTAGAAAATTTTATCATTTCAAGAAGTAAATAACTGTTGATATCTAATTTTGCTAGAGAAATTATTGGAACAATTGATTAGTTAAAATGATCTTCAAGGATTTTTTTTTCAAAACTAGTGAATTATTTTTATTTTGTAAAAATATTTTATTGTGTAACTGCGTCCAAAGTTTAAAATTATTTATTGTCTATAAAAAATAAATTATATATAAAATTATATAATGATTTATTTTAAATAGATTTCATTGGAAAATTAATTTATGCAATTAAAGCAAGGCCTTCAATTTATGACAAAACTTTTAAATATTACGCAAATAAACAAGTGGTGCCTCATTTGTGGGTGGAAGCTAACGAAATAGCTATTGACTTATGGAATGAATTGACGCTGAAGAAAGTGATAAAGTTAAAGATAAAATTTAATTTTATTATCTTGACTTCTTATTGGCAAATATTACAACAAAAAAGAAATCGTACATTCAAATTTAGTTAACGATTCATATTTTGTGATGCTGCCAGGGAATAGAACATTGTGGTGTCCTAAAATAATTTGTAAAATAAAATAATATAATGTTGTATTTCCGCTGTATTTTCAAAGTTCACGTAAAGGGTGGCCAAAATTCACGCAAGATTTGAATTGCGCCATTTGTGCGATAAAGTGGTGACCAAACCAAAAAAAAAAGTTCGGGGTTATTAAAAATGGAGCATTACACAAAAGAAAAACGCATTTTTATTGTTGAGCAATATTTTGTTTTGGCACAAAAAACTGGATTATTATGTCGTGATAGTGGATGTATTTGTTTCTGGACAATCACTTGTGGACTTTCTTCATCCCAAAGACTATAATTTTGTCAAGATGAAAATGAGCCTCATTGCTGAAGAACAAGTTGTAGTTGCTGATAAACTTTCATTATTTACAAAATATTGCTCAACAATAAAACTGCGTTGTTCTTTTGTGTAGCGCTTCATTTTCTAATTCCTTAGAAATCAGATATCGGCAACTAGACGTTTACTATGGGCCAAATATACATTTTTGTGTATATAAAGAGAAATAATCAACCGATTTCATTGACATTTAATATTTGAATTCCTCGTATTAAAACAATGAACATATAAATTTTTTAGAAATATCAGGGCTCGAAAACTGATCTGCGGGCCTATTTTACATTTTTCACCATATCTACGGAACGAATTGATGGAATTTCTTGAAATTTGCTATTTGAGTTCTGGTTGTTACCGAAATTAACTGGCGAGCATTTCAGGGAATTCGGGTTGCACAAAGCGAAACTCTACTAAGAGCCAAATTTAGAATTTTCTAGGTATGTTAACTATAAGCTTACTAATGTCCTAAAAATTGGAAAAAAGTATTTAACAGACATTTTTATAATATTCTGTAACACTTTCACTCAACTAGACAATACACAATGCGGTCGGTTATGTGCTGACCACATCAGATTTTTTTTAAATTTCTTTATGCATTTTCATGTAAAATTTTTAGAAGTTTTAAAAATATTTTACCGATTTTTAAGCTAAAATTTAAGCCATTGAAAGAAAATGTTAATTTTTTTCAAAAAATTTCCAAAAAAATTCAAAAATAAGAATTTTTCTCTAAAATTTATTGTATTTTAATAAAAATGTTGAAATTTCGTTTTTTTTTATCAAAATAACGATTCTTAAAAATGTCAACTGCTTTTTATAGTGACTGTTTTAATAAAAAAATAATAATATAGAGAGTTATAGCATTTAAAATTAATAAAAATCAAAAATAGTGATAATTTTTTGAGCTTGTACAATTTATCAAGGGTCTTTAAGATCTTGAAATACGAATGTCTTTTTTGCTATGTCTCCTGCAATGTAAAAGTACTTAAGCTTAAGCATCCACTCTAGAGTAAAAGTTGTATCTAGTTTTAATCCTCTAGCCAATACTATTATGACTATATGTTGTTGTATATCGTACTGAATCATCCTGTATACTCATCATGATATATTATCGTATAGGTGCATACTACAGCCTACTTGAATGTAATTCTATATCAAAGTAAAACTTTGAACTCCTAAAAAAATACTTTTGCCTCGGTATCGGCAGTAAAATTTTCTCATTTCTCAAATGTTGGATGAAAAAGTTCTTTAAAAAATTAATTAATTTAAAAAATTGTTCAATTTTTTTAATTTTTTTTTATTTTTAGCTGTTACAGTATTTGGCATTATATTAGCCTTTTATTTTATTTATGCTTTATTTGCTCCTAACTTTTATGATATTTTTGTTAAATTTTAATATACTAAAATATAAAACTAATTAATTATAATAATATACATATATTAAATTTAAAATCTAATATATTTTATAGTCTATTTAATTCATATACGTATCTATTTAATTTTTTTCGTTTATCATTGTTTACATTTACTCCTTTGAATTGAATTTTTAATAACGATTTACTGGTAAAAAATTAGTTGCAAATGCTTTTTCATTTTTAAAACTTGGATTCATAAATATTGAATCTGGTTTAGTAAATGTTATAATTGATTGGTCCCCACATTGATTTTCTGATGAGTATATACCTTTCATGACCCAATTTCCACTACCGTTCGAACATGCTAAAGCGCTACCATAATCTAAGTCACATGCATTGAGAACCGGCCTTCCACATAATTGATCAGCACTAGCATTACAGTTTTGACGATCAAGTACGGTTACTTTTGAGTGATGCATAATAGCGTCTTGTAAATGAACTATATGAATGTTTTCAAAATAACAATTAAGTACGTGAAAAAAAAGTTTACATAAATTTTAAAAAATTATTACCTTTTAAAACCTCTTTTCCCCAACCAGTTACATAACATTCCTCATTTTCATCTGGATCGCTGTCATCAATGCATAGTGGAGCAATGTGAATATCAAACTTCAATTTAGAATCCAAATGTAATAATGCGATGTCGTTATTGAATTTTACTGAATCATAATTTGGATGTATTTCTATACGCTTAACCCGTGAATTTTGGAAAGTTATCGGCTCTATATCACTTCCAAGTTTCCATTCGCCGCCTTTAATAATAACGTCAAATGGCTTGCGTCTACAAGATTGTATATTGGTGATTAAAAGTTAAAAAATATTTTTCTTTGTAAAACAATGCAAAAAATATATCACCCTTGTACACAACGAGCGCTGGTTGCCACCATATCATCGGCGATGATAACGCCACCACAAATCAAAGATTTTTTAGATTCCAAAAGTATCATAGCTTGCCAGGGATATTCTCCAAAAGCTACGTAAAAACAGAACAATGAATTTATGTATTTAAATTTCAACATTAATATATGTACGTACTAAGGTAAGATTTATGTTTTTGAGACATTTTTTAAACTAAAAAAATTAATACAAAATAACAATTCAAGTAAAATCGTCTAAGAAATCAAAAATGGAAGAAGTATATTTGTAAATGGTTTATTGAAAAAATTTCTTAAAATCTGTTCCTTTGTTCCAAAAATAATAAAAATGAAGAAAATTATTTTGAAAGCTTTTCCAAATAATTTTCGAAAATTATTACGAATTCCCTGAAATGCTCGGCAGTTAGTTTCGGGAATAACCAGAACTCAAATATCAAATTTTAAGAAATTTTATTAAATCGTTCCGTAGATATGGTAAGAAATGTAAAATCGACCCGCCGACCAGTTTCCTAGCCCTGATCTTTTCAAAAAATTTATGTTCATTGTTTTAATACGACAAATTTAAATATTAAATTTTAATGAAATCGGTTTATTATTTCTATTTATAAAAGCAAAAATGTTTATTTGGCCCGTAGTAAACGTCCAGTTGCTGACGCCTGATTTCTTCCAAAAGTTATAAGGTTTCGCGGACGGTCGAGTTTATATATAAAATTTCAAGTAAATCAGTTGAATATTTTCTTCAAAATTTTCAAAAATGTAAAACAGGTTCGCTAAAAAGTGCAGTTTTCGAGGCCTGATATATCCCAAAAGTTGATCAATCTGTGTCATAGTCGAAATAAGCTTACATATAATTCATTTCATCAAAATCGGTTCAGCCAAACTTGAGATATAGGCGTGCACACACAGACCGACAGGTTGCTAAAAATAGTTTATTTACACTTCCCCACTATGGAGAAGTGCATTCCCACCGAAAACTCGTTATGCAAAATTTATTGCCATCAATGCGGTCGGTAATAGAAAAAACTTCACATCCAATCACATCACATTAAATTACATCATCGTCATGTAACGAACAACTGTTACCGACTGTTACTGAACAACTGTAACTGTTACTGTTAACTTTCAGCGTTCAATCGTTTTTACGTTGCAGTCATTCAGAAATTGTGGAAAAAGAAAATTGTCTTTAATAAGCAGGGTATTTAATAATATTTTTTTGAAAAATTGTATACATTTTCTGTTTCCTATTTGATATAATAATTTTAAAAACCAAAGAAACAAGGGCTCTTAAAAACTTTTTGTTCAACTAAATTATTAAATACTAATTTACCCTACATCTACGTATGTATATCCATAGGTATATTAACAATTTATTATAACTTAAAAACTAACATTGTATCCATATTTTTATACCCGTACGAACGTATGTTCGAAGGATTATTGCGATTTTCAAGGATTATTTGTTTCTAATATTCAATTGTTAACAATTAGTTTTTTTCAATTCTTTGTTGGAAATAGTAACATGTATGTTATATATGGCATACTACCAAGAAGCTTATTTGCAAAACTTTTCTTCGGTAAAACTTTTGTTGGGTTTCTAAAAAAATCCAGAAGTATCTAGAAGTTGGGGTCTAAGTACCTAGTATTAGTATTAGCAATTGAATATTAGAGACAAATAATCCTCGAAAATCTTAAATCGCCATAATGGCTTTAAAATATTGTTACACTATTCTTTTTGCTAATGTTCTTGTCAAAAGATGTCGATTATAGAATGCATTTTGTATTTATTAGGAGTGCGAAAAAGTTATTTGCAGTACAATATTAATGTTTTTAAAAAAATTAATGAATAAGATTTAGTAACAATAAAATAATTTTTTAACCTGAAAAAGTTTGCAGAAGTAGAATTCTTTTTTCAAAAAAAAATTTTGATATTTCAGGATTTTATAAACTAACCTGCGTCTATAGAAGTATCACCTTGTAAAACTGAATTCTGTAGTAAAATAAGAAAAAGAAAATAAAATTTCAAATATTAGTATTTGTTATATTTTGTTTTTAATATTTTATTATTTTTAAAACATCCTTCTTATATTTGGGTACATAATTTTATTAATAATTATTAATAACTTGCCAAAATTTAGTATATTTTAATCTAATCACTGTGATGCCCCTTGAATGTAAATTTTGTCTAATATAGTATAAAAAATAACCATAGAAATGTCAAGATAATGTATTCATATGTATGTATATGTACAATAAAGGAAAAAAGGATTAACTATGTATATTCAACCAATATTTTTTTTTGGATTTACAGTTAAAGCAATGCTATTCAATATTTTTAAATTATTATCAGAAAAAAATTACGACTTTTACGAGAAATTTAATGCCTATAAGCAGCAGGCTCATGAAAAAACTTCGAGAACTGATGAAAAAACTTTTTTTTAAATTTTTTATATAAGTTTAAAATTCGTTAAAGCAAGAAAAGTTAAAATTTAAAATGAATTGAAAATATATACATATTTCGCCGAAAAATTACTTATATGGTACTTAATAAAAAAAACATTTTGAACATATACGTACATAACGTATGTACGTATTGAAAAAGTACGAATTAAAAATTTAAATGAAAAAGTAATCAGTTTCAAATTTAAAACTTGTTCGATAGCTAAATTTATTGCAAAGTGATGAAAATCAACCATTTTGAAACAAATTTATGATTATTCTTAACCATTTCCAATAACAGTTGCAGAATACAAAGTGCATTATCGAACGAGCTTATAATTACAAGAATATTTACTGAATATGTTGTTCGTACTAATATATCCATATATATAGCTATTGCTTGACAAAAGTAGGGTAATTTTGCTTCTTTAGTTTCAAAATTAAGCAAAAACATGATTATAAAAATAGGTTTTAGTATTGGAAACTAAATATACTTTTAAATTCTAGTTTGAAATTTTCGATATAAAAAGTCTTATAACGATATAAAATCGTCTTATTCCTTCTTAGCAAAATTTGATTCAAAATATCAATATATATTTTTACATATGTACATATGTAGTATTTATTATAATGTTATCTAATTGAATTTAAAAAATAATACACAAAATTAAATAATGTTGAGTTACTATATAAACTCTAGGTCTTTTTTGAAATTTATCGAGATTGTTTGTAGCAGAATGTAAAATAACAACTTTCCATAACTAGATTTAATGTAGTTATCCATATCATCAATTACGTGATTTCAATTATTTTAATGTACAATAGACTAATTTAGAAAACACTAACTGCAAGTGCATATAAATTTTTATATTTTTGGTAAAAGTTAAAATTTCGTAATTTGCACAAAAAACCACACATATTTTTGTTTATCAAAACTTTATCTCGACATTTCTAATTTGTAAATTATTTCAAATTTAATTTTATAATCCTTAAATTGATTTTGATACTGTAATTGCAAAATGTCTTACCTACCTATAAAAGAATTATTAAATAATAAACTTTTTTTCCTTAAAATTTGACATTTTATAATTACAGTATTTTCTAATTAGTAACAATAAATATACCCTCCGATTCGGATACCACCAATTTTTGTTACCAATTACTGTGCCACATTTTCTTAATTTCTATTAATTTTTGAAATTTAATTACAAGTTAAAGAAATTCCTTATTGCCCTAAATTTAAAAGTTGCCATAATTTTGTTTTATTGAAATTTAATTGTTTCATAAAATATATATTGATGGAAAATTTAAGTTTAAAGCAATAAAAGTATTTCATAAAACAGTTTTCCAGATCCTGAAATACATATAAGAAGCATTAAACAATAATAAAAATTTTTCACAAAAATAATAACATATAAATTTTTTAGAACACATACACATAACATGTACGAACTACTTAAATACCAAACCAAACATATTATTATAATTTTAAAATTTAGTAAGTACCAATACACAATATTAAAAAATTATTTACTTTTTCTGTTTAATAAAAGTATACGAAAATATATTATATATATATATATGTCTAATGTATATATATATATATATATATATATATATATATATATATATATATATATATACATAACTATATTAATTTAATTGTTTAAGATACACACATCCTGTGAGAGATATATGGAGATTCTCGATTGTTTTTTCCTTCAACTTAAAACTTCTGTAGTAGCAGATGTTTTTAGTACTTATTATAATACGTTTTCTTTTTTAAAGAATTACAACTAAAAACTGCGTGTAAAGTAGTGAAAAATTTTTTTCAATTTAGTTTAACTTGAAATTTTAATGTTGAATAATTTTTATATTGAATAAGTAATTTTATAGGGTGGAATAGTCGTCAAATTTAGTGAATAATCATAAAACTACTTCTACGTGCCAGGTTATAAATAAAATGTTAACATTAAATCTGATGTTTTATTTTTGTTTGTCTCTAAAGGTAGTTATGTCTCATTTGCAAATATATTTTTTAGCTGCACAGTTCAAGTACTTTTAGTCATTATACGACACATTTCATTTTGATTTCACTAATATGAAACACATACCCTAAATATTTCAATAATTTTCTTTTGGAGTTATTAAATGTTTGGAAAATTTATGACTAAAAATAATTTTGGGGGAAAAATAGAATCAACCTAGTGTGTAAATGTAGTGCAGAACATAGAATGAATGAAAAAAAAATCATGATCTTTCATTTTTTTTATAAAAAATATTTTTTTATTTAAACTTATTTTGAAATAAGTAAAATCATATTTAATATTTTATAAATATATATACATAAATATATATTTAATATTAACATACATAAATTTTTTTTTAAAATTCAATGTTTAACAACTTACAAAATTTCTGCTAGCACATCTCGCAACGCGACTGTTTGGTGCTTGTCGCCTTGAATGATTAGACGCAGATTGCGCCTCAGTTGCCAGATTGTTATTTGCGCGACGTTGTGTTCTTGTACTTGGTTTATAGGCTCCAGTATCACCAAATAATTCAGCTTTATATTGTCCTAATTGGCTAGCTGGCCAAGGATCTTTATAATTTGGATCGCGACAGCACACACCATTGAATCCTTCTTCTGGATTATAACATGACGTCATTGGTACGCGATAAATTTCCTGATCTTCGCTTAAAACTACTGGGGTATCTGATATGACACCTGTAGCTGAACAGTATTCCGATCTGGTACTGCAGTTTTAAAATCAATTAACAAATAGAAATTAAAAGAAAATTTTTTATTCGCAAAAAAATCTGAAAATGTAAATATAATTTTTTTCCATATTGTAAAAAACAATTATTAAAATGCTTTGATTGTTTGAAGCTTTAAACTACATTCACATCCTCTAACAATAGTATTAAAACTATAATAGTCAATATACCATATCCTGAACTACAAAGCTTTAAGTCACACTGTGAAAAACAGTTCTGTAATTATTTGGGGTTCACATTTTAACTGCTATATATAACAGTTTTTGATTCTGAAAAAGTTAGGACTGCTTTTGTATTTATGTTTTTTCTTATAAAAAGAGTGTTCCAATATTTTAAAATCCTAAGTACTCCCGACAATTAATAATTTAAAACGAAAAGAATACAGAAGGAAAAGGATTATAAATAAAGTTGGATCAAATCAATGGTTTGTAATGTACCACTTTACCTTTCAAAAAGTTCACCTTACAGCTTTTGAACACAATCTACACAATGTACAATATTATAAAAATCACTTTTATTCATTTACGAATATATTTTACAGATAACATACATTTGGGATGAGTAATGCATGCATTTTTTGAAATAAAACAAAAAAATAAATTGAAAGAAATGTTAACATAATGCCTGAATAATGTGTTAATTGCATTAGTCAAAAAAAAATAATATATTCTTTAATGATATGGCATTTACCCTTAGTTTTCTGCATTTTTACAACTTCGGAAAACCTTGGAGTTTCGGAAATATAAGATCTACAAAATTCAAATTTTAAAAATTTCGAGATTTGACAAATTATTTTAATGTAATTAACTAATGTAATTTATCTATACAGTTATACTAAAATAAACATTAAATTAGACATAAGGATATGTGTTTTGATTAGAAGACGATTGCAATAATAATATTGCTTTTATACAAGTTGAATGTTATGGTGTTGAAAAAAGAGTCGAAAATGTAACATTTGATTTATAACTTTTTATGCTGAAGGAACAAAATATCAGCTTTAAGAGCTTTCAGTGAATTCTGCAAATTCTCAAAGCTGATATTTTATTTCTTCAACACAAATTTCCTTTATCTTATAAACAGTAACTTGCCCAAAACTTGCATTTTCATTTCATTAGAGAGCTATAACTTGAAGAGAACGTCAAAATTTTGTTTTTAGAGAAAGTATATTTTTGTCCACAAAATTGTTATTTTCTATGTTGAAGAATGTAAAAGTGTTGTAAACCGATAACTAAACGAAAATACAGAGCGATATTTCTTTGTATTTTTTTTCAAAAGTACATATTCTGGAATTGTATTTCTGCACTTAAAAAGAATTTTATAAAATTAATTGATAATGATGAAAACTTCCTTCGTGTGTATTTCGAGCGACGATGCATATAGGAACATAACCACATATACGTATTAATAACTAACACAAAAAAGTCTAGTTTTTTTCATGTTAAAGGAAATTGTTTTTTTTTTTTTGAAAATATTTTGGAAAGGTATCTTTACTATATCTAGGGTTTTCTATCAAAACATGATATCTACATTTTTGACAAAAAAAAAATTATGACTGCAGCATTACTTAAAATTTTAAGCGATTTCTAATGCAAGAAAAAAAAATTAATTTTTTCAGTAGTTTTGAAAAAAAATCCTTGAAGAATATTTTCACATAAGTGAAACGCTCGTTTGAAAACATTTAAAGCTAGATAAGTGAACTTATTCAGTTCTGATTGATACTAATGGCAATTAGAAAAAGTGTGTAGTGTTTGATATAAAAAATTTGTTGAAATTTTAATATTATGTAATATTTAGTAGCAACATTTTAAAATGCTTACTTATTAAACTATCTTCATTAAATTTTCACTAGCTAATTGACTTAATTAACTAAATTGACTTATTAATTCACTTTAGTAAAACAAAAATAACAAAAAAAATTTTCAATGATGTTTTACACGAAATGGCAAAAATGCAGATTCCATGTTCTGATAGAAAACCCTAGATATATGGTTTGAGCTACGTTATTCATTTTTACATACATACACCTCTGATTGTGAGCTAATTAGAAGAGCCTAAGTATTATGCCTAAGTATTATGCCCAGACATATGTATTATGTCTAAGTAAAAGTTGAAAAATTAGATTCAGTTAAATATATTATTTTTAACTCTAATGTCAGATATTTTATTAAGGGGTTTATAATTTGTAAAAGCAAAGTGTTTTTTTTTCTTCAGTTTCAGAAATAAATTATTGAAATCAAAAGCAAACAGAAATATTATGTAGCTCTGTTCGCTTTTCATTTTTGTTGCAGACGTGGATGCAACAAAAATTGAATTTCTTACAATATGAATTTTAAATGTTGGTGCAGAAAGAATTATTTTTTTTACCAATTTAAGGCAGCAGCACATTTAGTAGGTAACTGACTTTCTGGAATATCATTACTTAAAACTGGTCGCACTGGTTGACCTGGTTTTTTTGATGGCAAAATTGGCAATGACAATATTCCTTCACCAGTTGTAGGTCCTGCTGGACTTCTAGGGGGAATATAACCACTCGTTGGCTGACGTGGTGTTTGAACTGGTTGACGTAAGGCTTGTCCAGGTGGTGGAGATGGTAGTTGTGGTTGTTGGTATGTTAGTTGTGATGGCTGGTATGTTACTTGAAGTGATGGTTGACTTCCTGGTTGTCGCAATGGTGGTTGGCCTTGTTCACGTGATGGGAGTTGTCCTGATTGGATTGGTGGTAAATAACCTCTATCTGTTTGTATTTGAGGTCTGGGAATTGTTTGTCTTGGTTGAGCAGGTTGAGAATGAGGTCCCGGTCTTGATGGTGTTGGTTCTAAAGCAGAGACCGGTTGTCTTGGTTGTGATGGTGATCCAGGAACTGGTCTGGACGGGGTTGGTAGAGTTCCAGTAATTGGCTGCCTAGGTTTTGTTGGTTGTGAAGCTGGCCTTGAGGGTATGGATGGCGGTTGTTCGATTGGTTGCCTTGGTTGTCCTTGTGTTCTAGAAGGAGTTGGTTGAGGTCTGGGTAATGGCTGAGGTTGCGGGAATGGTTTTTCTGGTGTACGCACAACATAACCATCTTCAGTTAAAATTGTCGAGTCTGGAATTTTACAGCATACTTCTGGCGCATAACATTTATCAGTCTGAAAGCAAAAATATTAATAGATAGCTTAATTAATGTATGATTCAGTAATTATAATTTATGTTTATTCACATTTTGCTTTTTTAAGAGATGAAATTACATGAAATTTTTTTTTAAAATTAGTAATTTATCTTAAATGGTACTGAATATTAATGGCACTGAATGCAATTACGTGAAGCCATAGGTATTACTTTAATTTTCCCACTCCAATAACCACACTTCATACAAAGATATACAGGTTAGTATCTCAATCGTTCATTTTCACAGAAACCTACGTCAATTTACTGTATTAAAACTGTTGTATTTTCCTAGTAATAATAATGACAATTGGTGCTATTAGATATCATGTATTCGGGTAACAAGGTAAATGAACATATAGCATAATTGAGCTGGTTTTTTGATACCACTTAAGTCCATTTTTTCATATATTGAACCAGTTCAATTATGAGCCATAGACAGTGAGGCTGATTTTTGCAACGGTAGATAAAATGGCTGACCACATTCCCTGTCTCAGCGAAATATTAGAAAGGAGTGAATGATTCACCTGAGGGATACGCGTTTATATTTGACACAGGCGTTTGTTGGAAATTTTATAATTTGTGGTTATTATCAATGTTTAGATTTTCATACTGGACAAAATAGTAACATACATGACTAGTTACTTCTACAGAATATATACTTTCAGAATAGAAAAATTTTTAACAAGTAAGACAGAATATAGTAAATGTGGAAGAGCTCCACACATATTTTGTACGAATTCTTTTTATGAGTAAAAGAAAATCTATTTGTATGATCACATACTGTATTTCGTAGTTTGTGTTTCTGTAATATAAAATTAGTTTTATAATTTTTTTTCAATTTTATATTTATATTATAAAAAATTAGGTATATATACGTACATATAAATATCGGTTTCTTTCTCGTTCGCGCTAGATTTTGTATTGAAATAAATTTGCTTTGAAAAATATTGATACCTAACTTCAGCATTTACAGTCAGTGTAAAGGTTTAAAAGTACAATATTAAAAATAATATAAAAAAATCTGATGTGATCCAGCACATAACTGACCGCAATGTGTATTGTCTAGTGAAGTGAAAGTGTTACAGAATATTATAAAAATGTCTGTTAAATACTTCTTTCCAATTATATACCTAGATAAATAAAATACCTAGAGAAATGTAAATCTGGCTCTTAGTAGAGTTTTACTTTGTGCTATCAGAGAAATTCCATTGATTGTCTTGTAGATATGTAAAAAAATGTGAAATTGGCCCCCAGATCAGTTTCACAGCCTTGATCTTTCCAAAAAAATTATATGTTCATTGTTTTAATACGAAGAATTAAAATATTAAATTTCAATGAAATGGGTTGGTTATTTCTTTTTATATACGCAAAAATGTATATTTGGCCCGTAGTAAACATCCGGTTACTGACGCCTCATTTCTTCCAAAAGTTAGGAGGTTTCGCGGACGGTTGAGCGAAGCTTATATATGAAATTTCAAGTAAGCCTGTTGAATATTTTTTTCATAATGATCGAAACTGTAAAACAGGCCCACTAAAAAGTGCGGCTTTCGAGGCCTGATATATCCCAAAAGTTGATCAACCCGTGCCATTGTCGAAATAAACTTACATATAAAATTTCTAATAATTTAAAAAAAAAATTCAACATGATATAAACAAGTAACTTTCAATGAATTCAAAATAATATATTGTTTTTGAAAAATACTATTACTGTTATTAGATGTATGCACCATATCTTAATATTTATGAATTTGCTTACATATATCGTACTTACATAAATCATAATTACATGCTTACATAAATCATTATATATGTAGCTATAATCTGCGTTGTTTGTATAAATGCTAAAAGATATATATTTTAATTATATGGGGGGGATACAGATATTCGAGTTTTTTCTAGCTAAAGCCTGTTGAAAAAAAGGTACCAGATTTTTAGGAAACTTAGGAACCATGCATCATAAAGTAACCATTGGTGGCTTGTTTCACAGGAAATTTGCATTTTTCGCATGTTTTTAAACACATTTAATACGTTTTACTAGCAAAACTATGAAAGATAGAGAAAAATATTGTATGGATTACGTTTTAGACCCCAAAACAAAAAAAAATAAAAAAATAATAAAAATTTTCAAGAAATTTCCAATTAAAAAAAAAAGAAAAATTTTAACTTTGACGTACTTTATCTCGAAAACTAAAAATAAAATTTTGAAGTTGTATGGCAGCTACCCGAACCAGTACCCCGAACATGTCCAATTTAGATAGGGTTCTGGCACTTCCTACAATAAATCATTTGTGAAAATTTGGTGAACTTAGCTCAATTAGTTTTTGAGTTATCGTTGAGACGAACGGACGGACGGACACACAAAGCTAAATCAACTCAGAATTCGACGCCGATCAAAAACATACACTTGAGTCTATATCTAAGACCGTTATTTCTTAGCGTTACAAACGGTAAGGCAAATTTAGTATACCCTTCGAACATACGTTCGTACGGGAATAAACAGCCTAAGCTCGTACAGAGTGGTGTTTTTGTTTTTTTTTTTTGCATTAAAAATTTACATATATTCAAAAGGCTTTAGCAATAAAAGCAACAAAAGAGTATTATATTGAAGGTACAATTGACTCTTACGTTTATAAAATAAAATATATTAATTTAATCAGAAACTTTAAATAAACCTAATTATCAGAAAATGTTCTTGAAGTTGATACTTGTACGATCTTGGTTCAAACTAATAATTTATTTATATTCCTTTTTAATGTATTTGTGTCAGCATATCTGAGCCATTTAGTAAAATTGTTAAACTCCCGAACAGCATTGTTGAAAACATTACTTGACCCAGTTTTGCCAGTTCGTATGCCGTTTGTTGTTCTTGTGTTGTGATGATGCATTATTACTCCTTGTCTATTATCTATATGTTGAATCTGGTTTGTTTTTAGTATTTGTTGTTTGTTGCTTATTTAAAATGTTATAATTTGCGTATATACTATTCGTTGGTATTCTTATTTGAATCTATATAGGTTTTTTATAGGTTTATTTCGCAAGTTTTAGATTTTTTTCAAATTTTTGCTACTCGTGTTTCCCCAGATTAATATGGCATAAGCTATATGACTATGAAATAAATTATAGTATAGCGCCCTTTTTTGTTTTTCGGGAATTAGGCCAGATATTTTGCGAAAAATACCTGCTACTCTCCTTTAGGTTTTCATTAATTCATCAGTGTGATGATTTCAGGTGAGTTCGCTATCTAATGTTATACTGAAGTATTTATATGTCGTTACTCTTTCAATTTTATTATCATTGAATATTAAATTGATATTTTCTTTATATTTATTTTTTAGTAGCATATATATTTGTCTATACTACTTGTCAATTTGTACTTGCAGAACATATTGTATATTATTTTATTATCGCAATTTATTTCATATTCTATATCTGTTATTTTCACATATTTTTTTCCTGGTTTTATTCAGTACAAGAATGAGTAATTAGTTATGATTTTTACGGTGTAGCAGACTTACTCAGTTAGTAAGTATAACCTATATAAGCTTTATTTTTTTCTTCTTCACTCCTAGGAGGAGCATAGGGCTAGCGCATGATATTATAGATAGTTGCCTTAGTTTCATTGAGTCATACAGTTTTGAATACGATATATGATATATATCAATATGAGAATCGATAATACATTTTTGTTTTTTTCTCCTTTCCTTTTTGGTCACCTTTGTTGTTTCTTTATATACAATCAGTACTGCAAAAAGTGAAAATAAAGATTTTTTGTGCAAAACTTCAAAATAAGATTTTTAAAATATTTAAGTTTCCAAAATCTTTCCAAATTAGAATTTTTCGCACCTTTTTCCATATTTTCCAAAGTTCACGAAAAAGCATTTTGACCAAAAAGCCAATTTCCATAACAGAAGATTTTTAATATTCTCCCATTTGCTTTATTTAATTGAATATTAATCGACTTTACGCAATGCGCATGTCATAAACTTTTCTTTTTGATGTCTAATTTAGTTCAAATTAAAATCATGAATTGTCTTGATTCAGTGGAAGATATCAAAAGGTTCTTGATGATTTTTTTCATCGAGCCTTCAAAATTAATATTTTATTTAAAAAATAATAAGATATTTTGGTTTATCTATTTCGCAACACTATCTACAACATTTCTTTGTGTCGTAAATTTGGCTATATTGTGTATTATATACAGTGTTGCTATTTGTAAAAATTACTTGTAAATGACTTTGAAGGATTTTTCCAACTCAAAAAAAACAATAGATATACTTTGCTATTATAAGTAGTTCGACTCGTTCCATTCCGTTAGTTTTCGTTTGTATTTCGCTTTCAAATTCTTAAAATATTCCATTTTTATTTAGAAATAGATGTTAATAAGAGTTGTGTAGGCAAGAAAGAAACAAAATATTGTAAACAAACGAGTGTATCGAAAACATTGAACTGAAATAAAATTATATTAAGTTAGGTAAAAGTTTTGTTATTTTTGATAACAAAGTTTTTTTCATATTTTATTTTTCATTTTACAAAAATTAGGTAAAAATATTGGAATGTATGAAAGTAATAGTTATAAATTTAAAATTTTCTTTGTTATACGGTTCATACCTACTCAAGGTAGATACACAATATGATGTAGTAATATGAATGTACCCCGTTTATATGGCTGCTTCAAGCTTATTATTGTCTATATACATGTTACTTCGCTCAACACCGGCTTCACTCAAGTCGCTTACTTGACTTGAAATGTTAATAATCATTTTAAATTTAATAGCTGAACGTCGTTTTTGGGTTTTTAAGCTAACATGGTGAAAACGCAGCTTGAGTTTCGAGCTGATCTCACGTCAAGCCGCAATGTAGACGAGGCATAGAAATAAAGCAACTTATAAAATAAAAATGCCTATTACCGACACACCTGTATGTATATTCATAAAAAATATTTGTTTTACATTTTTAAAGACAAAATTAAAATAAAAATAAAAAATGCATAGTTTATATTACAATAAATGTAATGACAATTACTATTTACAAATTTTAAATTTTTTTTAATATTTGTCTTTTTCAAATTATATACATATGATACGTAAATTATAATATTTTTTATTTTAATAGTCAAATTTTTTTATTTTATATTTTAATAGTCAAACATCTATTGTGTACTCTTTCCCTCTTCCGAAAAAATGAAAATAAGAAAGTATACTGCTTAACTGTTTTAGCTAACGGATTTTGGTCCCTTTCCTCTGTATACGTTATCGTTTTTCTTTAGCATTTGTGTAATGTTCATTAGTAGTACGTTTAGTATGAAGCTCCGCAAGACTGATAATAGGTGTCAGACTTACCATTTTCAAATAATAGCTGCTCACATACAAAATTTTGAATTTAAATTAGGTTATTATTTGAAAAAGTCCGCGGAAAGTGAAAATTTATGTAATTGGCAAAAAAGGTTTGCGTATACAACGGTGCTTATTCTTTATTGATGTTATTCCACCAGATTTTCCTATCTCCGACCGCTCCTACGATTTTTCCTCCAATACTCCAACGAATGACCTCCACAGAGCTTTAAGAGACTTGGACAGAACGACCCTTTGACTTTAAATATGAGGTAAAATATTATTTTCCTCATATTATTTCTAATTTATTAGTATGAAACTACAATTATATGAATTTGAATATTTAATTCATTCATATTTCATCATCATCATCATCTTAACTTTACAGTCCGGGGTGAACCATAGCTTCTGCTACCACCGCCCGCCATTGATCTTTCTGGTTTGCAAGATTGTTCCAATTAACGACGGTCATTGATCTTAAATCTGCTTCTACGTCTTCGATCCATCTTTTTCTTGGCCGGCCACGTCTCCTATATCCTTCAGGCACTCTTTTAAAAACTTTTTTAACTGCTCTTGCATCATCCATTCTTAATAGATGTCCCAGCCATCTAATTCTTTCTGCTTTTATGAACCTAATTACATTTCGCTTTTCTATTAAATTTTCGATTTCGTGATTATACCTAATTCGGTAAGAACCGTCGTCAGATCTTATTGGTCCATATATACCTCTAAGTATTTTTCTTTCGAACGATGCAAGTGCACTGATGTCGGTAGATTTTAATGTCCAAATTTCACATCCATATGTTAGAACCGGCCTTATCAGTGTTTTGTACATTTGTAATTTTTGGTTTCTTGATAAAAGCTTTGAGTGCAGTAGTTTTCTGTGGGCATAATATGTTTTGTTTGCAGATTGAATTCGTTGTAATATGGCAATTGATGTATCCTTATCAGAACTTAATAACATGCCAAGATAATTAAATTCCTTAACCGCTTCAAATTCACGACCACTGATTACTAAATTCTGTGGTGATCGGGATTTATTGTTGGTTCGAAGCATATACTTTGTTTTGTCTGTATTTATATTTAACCCCATTGTTATAGCTGTCGTTTCAAGTTTTTCAAAAGTCTCTTTCAAGTCGTTCAGATTTCTTATTTCATCGGCATAAGCACATATTTGCACGCTTTTATTGAATATTGTACCGCCGGGATCTACATCTTTAACAACGCTATCTAACACAAGATTAAAAATTAAAGACGATAGTGCATCGCCCTGTTTTACGCCTGAACTTATTTCAAACGAGTTTGATAATTCTCCCTGAATAAGTACCTTGGCAACTGTATTTGTAAGTGTCATCATTGTTAATTTAATTAATTTCTTGGATATGCCATTAATTTGAAGAATTTGCTCTATTCTTGACCTATTTATGCTGTCAAACGCTTGCTTAAAATCTACGAACAAACAATGTATGTCAATAGAATATTCAAAAAATTTTTCAAAGATTTGACACAGTATAAAGCATTGGTCTGTCGTAGATCGATTTTGTCTGAAACCGCACTGATAGTCACCCAATATTTCTTCAGCAAATAAATTAATTTTATCGTATAATACATTTGTGAATACTTTATATCCAGTATTTAATAGTGATATACCACGATAATTGTTGCATATTGTCTTGTCTCCTTTCTTATGAATTGGAATTATGATGCTCGTAAGCCATTCTTGTGGTATGGTCTCTTCTTGCCATACCTGACATACTATGCTATGTAATTCACTAAATACTTTTGTACCGCCGTATTTTAATAATTCTGCAGTGATAGAGTCTTCACCTCCACTTTTGTTGTTTTTTAGCTTATTTAAAGCTTTTTTAATGTCATTAAGTGTGGGTAGCTCCATCACATTTTCGACCGTTCGGTATAATATTGTATCATGGTTGTTATTATCATTATCAAACTCGTTTTCATTTTCGCTGTTCAGGAGTTCGCCGAAATGCTGCATCCATCTTGTTATGATTTTTTGTTTGTCTTTTATGATATTTCCATTTTTATCTTTGCATATGTTTATTCGGGGCTGAAATTTCTTTGTTTGTTTTTTAATATTTGAGTACATATTTTTTACTTTGTTTTGTTTAAAATCGTTTTCTATTTCTTCAATTTTTTCTTTAATGTACTGCTTTTTCTTTTTCCTTATCGCTTTCTTAGCGATTTTTCTTTTTTGTTGGTAGTCTTGTAAGTTTTGTCTCGTTGGTGCACCTAAACTTTTCCTTTTAGCTTGCGTTTTCGATTCGTTCAATTGCTTGCATTCTTGATCGTACCATTCATTTGTGTTATTGATTTTTTTGCCGATTGTTTCATTTGCTGCATGGCTCAGTATACTTTTCATGTTGTTCCATTTATCAGATACATTAGTCTCGTTTTCACGTTGATTTCCATTAATCTTTTCTTCTACTTTTTGCTGAAATCTTACGCGTTCTGAAGTACTTTCAATAATTTTGCTTGTGTTCCATATAGTTCTTTTGAAGTTGTTTCTACTATTCACATTTGAAATACGTTGATGTACTTTAGCAACAACTAAGTAGTGATCCGAGTCGCAATTCGCACCTCTGTATGATCTAACGTCAGCTATAGAAGTTGCGTGTCTTTTGTCGATCATAACATGGTCAATTTGATTAGCACCTCTCATTCCAGGTATTTTCCAGGTTTCCTTATGTATATTTTTGTGTGGAAAGGAAACACTGCTAATCCACATTCCTTGACTTGCAGCAAAGTTACATGCGCGAATACCGTTGTTATTACTGATATTGTGTAGAGAATGTTGTCCAGCAACTTCTCTTACAAAATATTCCTTGCCTATTTTCGCATTGTAATCGCCAATAATAATTAGCATATCATGTCTGCTTATTTTGTTGCAGTAGGCCGTTAATTTATCGTAGAAATGATCTTTGTTATTTTCTTCGGCATCTTCAGTTGGTGCATATACCGACAGTATTGATAAATTTTGGAATTTACCCTTCAGTCTGATATAGCACATTCTCTCATTTATTGGTTCGAATTCTATTATACTCTGCCTTAGTTTTTTATCGACATAAAACCCAGTTCCCTTATGTCCGGGTTTATTTGCACCGCTGTAAAATATCGAATAATTTCTCTTTCTTATTTCTCCTTCACTACCAAATCTTATTTCTTGTAATGCAGCAATATTAATTTTATACCTTAGAAATTCATCTGCAATTTCGGCCATTTTTCCAGGCTGTAACATTGTTTGGACGTTCCAAGTCGCTATCCGTAAATCGTTAACCTTAAGGGCTTGCATGGGTCTGTAACGTTGAGTTCCTGATCTAATGTTCCGACATATTTAGAATGTTTAATTCATTTTTAGGTTTTTTTAGATTTATATAAACGCGGAAGGCTAATGGTAAACCCTATGCCATTAAATAATAAAAAAAAATCTGATGTGGTCAGCACATAACCGACCGCATTGAATATTGTCTAGTTAAGTGAAAGGGTTACAGAATATTATAAAAATGTCTGTTAAATACTTCTTTCCAATTTTCAGGACATTAGTTAACATACCTAGAAAAATGTAAATTTGGCTCTTAGTAGAGTTTGGCTTTGTGCTTCCCGAATTCCCAGAAATGCTCGCCAGTTAACCAGAATTCAAATATTAAATTTCAAGAAATTCCATCAATTCGTTTCGTAGATATGGTGAAAAATGTAAAATCGGCCCGCAAATCAGTTTTCGAGCCCTGATCTTTCCAAAAAATTTATATGTTCATTGTTTTAATACGAGGAATTCAAATATTAAATTTCAATGAAATCGGTTGATTATTTCTCTTTATATACACAAAAATGTATATTTGGCCCGTAGTAAACCTCCAGTTGCCGATGCCTGATTTCTTCCAAAACATAGCAATTTCCGCGGACGGTCGAGCAAAGCTCATATATGAAATTTCAAGTAAATCGGTTGAATATTTTCTTCAAAATGGTGAAAAATGTAAAATCGGCCCGCAAATCAGTTTTCGAGCCCTGATCTTTCCAAAAAATTTATATGTTCATTGTTTTAATACGAGGAATTCAAGAATTAAATTTCAATGAAATCAGTCAATTATATCCCTTTATATACGCAAAAATATATATTTGGCCCGTAGTAAACGTCCAGTTGCTGATGCTTGATTTCTCCCAAAAGTTAGGAATTTTTGCGGATGGTCGGGAAAAGCTTATATATGAAATTTCAAGTAAATCGGTTGAATACTTTCTTTAAAATGTTCAAAAATGTAAAACAGGCCCGCTAAAAAGTGCAATTCCCGAAGCCTAATATATCCCAAAAATTGATCAATCCGTGCCATGGTGGAAATAAACTTACATATAAAATTTCATCAAAATCGGTTCAGCAGAACTTGAGATACACGCATGCACACACAGACCGACAGACCTACAGACCGACAGACCGGCAGACCGACGGACCGACAGGTTGATAAAACTATGGAGAAACAGGTTGCTAAACTACTTACACTTCCCTACTATGGAGAAGTGCATTCCCACCGAAAACTCGATATGCAAAATTTGTTGCCATCACATGACCTACCTATTGTTTACACAATACGGACGGTAATAAATTAACGTTTAAAATTTAAGTTAACGAGCATTATGTTAACATCAATTTAAATTTATTTTTGCTTTATTTCAAAAACTGCGTAAATCGCACATGCCAAATGTATGCAATCCTTGAAATAGTTTCGTATAAGAATAAAAGTAATTTTAAAAGTTAGTAGGTAAATACATAAGACTGTATGTAAAAGCAGTATTTTCATTTGATGAAGGGAAAAGTGCTACAATGCAAACCATTGGTTTCACCCAACTTTATTAATTTTCAGTTTCCGAAAAATTTGATTTTGGTGTACATAGCGACATCTAACCAAAAAATGTTTCGATTCAGAATCTCTTATTTTTCTGATTATATATTTGTTATAAGTATGTGGAGATGTGTATTTCTAACAAAAATATTTGAATTGTTCTTGTTTATAAATATACGCACACATAAAAACGCTTTTTATTAAGTTTTTTTAAAAGAAATTTCTATTTTTCAGTTTTTTAAAAAGAATATTGGTTCAAATCAGAAATTATAATTTTAATATTTGATTTTTAACACTTTTCCAAAAAATTTTTTGAAAAAAGCGCTTATTAGTTTCACTCTGTCCGTCCGTCCGTCCGTCTGTCCGTGTGTCTGTTTACAAAACTTCTATACCTTTGAAGATAGAAAGCTGAAATTTAATACGTACATAGATCTTCACTAGAAACTTATTTCCGTAGAACAAAATTTTTACCTATCTCCCCCCCTCTAGAAGTTATACCCCCCCAAAACCATAAAAATGGCCTTTTTTAAATATTTGTTGCAATGAACCCATAAGCATTTTTGAAATTTTGCAAACGCAGAAAGCAAGTGGCTTGCTTCCCCTTGCGCGGTATACTATAGTTCAACGTAAGAAAAACAAAATGGCCGTTCAAATTTACCGTTATTTGAAGTCCTGTTTTTCCAAATTTTTGATGTCGTTTTTCTTCTAGACCTCAGACTGTAGAAGCTTGAAATTTTAGGAGCTTTTAGATATTAATAAATAGTTCATTTTGTTAGAAAAAAATTTTTTTCCATCTCCACCCCCTCTCAAGTTATCACCTCTTGAAATTCGTAAAATTTGAATTTTTGACACCTTATATTTCCGACACCGCAAGCTTTTCCAAATTTTTATAAACGCAAAAAGCTAACGGTAAATTCCATGAAATTAAAAAAAATAATTATTTTTCTTAACTCACACAATTAACCCTTAAAATCGAGCATTATGTTAACCCCTTTTTATATTAATTTTTGCTTTATTTCAAATACTGCATATATGCGTCATCCTAAATATATGCAATCCTAGAAATAGTTTTGTATATGAATGAAAATAATTTTAATAGTGTGATAGCTATACATAGACTGTATTTAAAAGCAGAATTTTCACTTGTTGAAGGGAAAAGTGCTACAACACAAACCATTGGTTTGACCCAACTTTATTTATGTAATTTTCAGTATATTTTGCTTAAAAACTGAAAAGTAAAAATTTCTCATCCAAAAAAAATGAAAAGAGGTAAAAACTGAAAAGTAGAAAAATAAAATGTTAACGTTTTTTTGTGTGAATTTCTAAGTCTATAAAATAGTTTCTGGTAGCACCATTATTCTTGGTTAAAGTATGGTTAATGTCTTTTATTACGTTATTGGTTTTGTCTGGAAGAGTAGATGGAGTTGTTGACTCACATTGCATTTTATTTATTTCATTAATAAAATGCAATGTGAGGCGTTTTCATTTGGAAAGGTAGGATAGCGACGTACAACTTTAATTTATTTCATTTTTATCAGGAAAAATAGATGCTGATTTACGAATTTTACTTGTTTCATTGTAGCTTTCAACAGAAAATATAGATCCACATTGACATAAACATTTTTCTTTATTCTTATTGATTTCTTTTATTATATCTATTATATCTACATATGTATAACAGCACTGATGTATAAGTTCAAAATACGTTCAATTATTTTCAAATCAATTTTGATTAACTGCACTTGAATTCATGGCAAACCATGATAAACGAACAGCAATATAAATATGAAACGTAGAAATTAATGCCATATATATCTATCAGGCCATCAAGCACATAAAGCAAATCAAAAACAAATTCCAAATTTATATGAAGTTTAAATGGAAGGGGTGCCGGAATTTATTTTATGTGAAGGAAATTGATCAATATTTTTAGCTATAAACATTAAGAATTTTCATTTTCATTTCAACTTGGCTTGATAGATATATCATTAGTAGAAAGGTATATAGAGAAATAGAATACATTTTCATTTTAAAAATGTATAACATGATATACATATGTATCTGTATTTCAATACCTTCTTGAAAAATTTTATGATCTCAAAAAGTGAATAACTGTTGATATCTAGCGCTGTCAGGATAATTTTTGGAGTAATTGTTTAGTTCTAATGTTTTTTTTTAAGAACTTTTTTTTAAAATACTTTTAAAGAATGAAAAATTTTTTACAGAAAAAGTACAGAAGAACTCTTTTTTTTCTTGCATCTGAAACATTTCAAAAATACATACATTTAAATTTAATTTGTCAAGCTGTGAGTCTGTCTCTGCACTCTTATATCCAGCGTTATTATAACATTTTTTTCTAAATCTGAATCTTATTAGAATAACTGGTTCTTTTTAATGTTAAACTAGATTAATATAACATTTTATGTTCCTTAATACCTTGCACTCTCCATATAATTTTTTGTAACTTATAATATTTTATATACATGTATGTATAAATATTGTACATTTTAATTCTTTATACTTCATGTTCAACAACAGGTTATTAATTAATGATGTGATAAAGTTTTTAATCTAATTTTTGGTTTTTTTTAACAGGAAAACCAATTTTAATAACTGATTCAAATGTGCATATTTTCAATTAAATATAAACGAGAAAAAAAATAGAGTTGACCTTGTCAACTCTGTGATACTCCTACGAATTTGTTATCCCATGTGCGAATAACTAATATACCATAACTAACTATGGGGCAGACTTTGACTTTAAGTTGCCGTATTACCATATTAATTTATGCAAAATTTCAGTACTATGTGTTTTTCAAAATATTGGTTGTGCCAAACTACTATTGAAGTTGTATAGCAGCTACCAGAAAGAGCCAAGAAATTTTAACAAATTTTATCAAGCACATCGGCCCTACTAATATATTCACTTGTGTGAAATCTAAATATCACAGCTTTTATAGTTTCTGAGATATAGCCAAATAAATTTTGAAGTTGTATGGCAGCTACCCGAACCGGTACCTCGATCACGTCCAATTTAAATAGGGTTCTGGCACTTACTACAATAAATCATTTGTGAAAATTTGGTGAACTTAGCTCAATTAGTTTTTGAGTTATCGTTCGGACGCACTTAAACAATTTTTTGGACATTGAATGTAATGGAGAAACTAATAGTTCTAAAAAGTTAACGCACTTAAACGGAAAATGCAGAGAAGCAGCTTAACGTATATTACTATACCATATTTTTTGTGTATATGTTGCAGTAGTTATCCACCGATCTTTCAACTTAATTAAGTAATTCCGTCCGTCCCACCGTCCGTCGGACGGACAGGCAAAGCCAAATCAACTCAAAATTTGACGCTGATCAAAAACATACACTTGAGTCTATATCTAACACCGTTATTTCTTAGCGTTACAAACGGTAAGGCAAATTTAGTATACCTTTCGAGCATACGTTCGTACGGGTATAAAAATATACGATTCTATTTGATTTAGACAATGTTTTTTCCCTTACTTCACATGGGAGCATTAGTACCGTTCATTTGACTTTTCTTTGTTTCAAAAGTGATTGAGTGAAGTAGCCGGTGACGAGTTTGCTGCAGTTTTTTCTTTATATTAAATATTGGGGGCTATTTATATTTTTTGTTTATTTTTATTGGTATTCATTAAACAACAATTATGAATATATTAGAGTTAACTTTTATATAAGTATTTTATTTTATAATATTGTCTACTGAGTTACTTAATTAAGTTGAAAGATCAGTGGATAACTACTGCAACATATACACAAAAAATATGGTATAATAATATACGTTTAGCTGCTTCTCTGCATTTTCCGTTTAAGTGTGTCAACTTTTTAGAACTATTAGTTTCTCCATTACATTCAATGTCCAAAAAATCGTTTAAGTGCATTAATTTTTTTAGCACATTTTGATGAATTTGCTCCAAAATTAATCGCTTTACTGCCTCAAACACTAAACCAAAAAAAGTGTTTTTTTTTTCAAAGTTTTAAAAAATAAATTGTTTTCATTGAACGCGCACACGTCTAATGTCATATTAATTTAACAATTAAGTCATTAATCTTTACTTTAATATTTTGAATAGCGTGTTAAACATTGTGGAAAACCTGCTTTGTTGCTTATATTTGCGCAGTTTAAAGAGTTCGGTTAAGAGCTCTACTCAGATAAGTTCTTACAAAACTGAATTTCTTTTGAGACGCACTTAAGTGGGTATAAATGTAAATGTATGTATTTAACTTTCATCAAGTATTCATTATTTTGCACATACATTTATGTATGTTTATAAATTCCTTTGTAAATGGACTATTCCCTGTTTGTAAATGTATGTAAATTCATTTGTAAGCGGACTATTGTTTTATACTGGATGCAACATTTCTGTTTGTTAGCCAGTAATTACACAGATTTATATTATTTTCAAAATTAGCAAATCTAACGTAACAACAATGTACTGTTTAAAAAAATACATGTACTCCGCTTTAACTCAGCGCAAGACAGTTTCCAGTTAAAGTCACACTGAAGTCAATAGTAGTAGCGGTAACTGAAAGAGAGATCAGCCCAGCCCGGAAGACTCATGAAGTAGGCCAACAAGAAATCCCATCAGCAAAGCTTGTGTTTTCTAATTTAAGGAAAGCCTGAATAAACATTTTCTTTTTTAGAGATAATTTAATTTGTCAACGTGTGAGTCTCTCTCTGCACTCTTATATCCAGTGTTGTTATAACATTTTTTTCTAAATCTGAATCTTTAAAAAGTACAGTTTTTCTCACATAACTGACTTTGTTTGCTAAGTCATTTTTGACATACATAGATATGTTTTGAACTAAAAAAATTGACTGACGTTTTAAATTAAAAAACTTTAAACTTTGGCTATTTTAAATTAAAAAACTTAATACTCACTAGCGCCTCTCAAAAAAGAACATAGTTCTTTGTGTAATTACAAAAAATTTCTCCTGTGTATCACTATACCTTACATTCACAATGATAATTTACATTAGTTTTGACTCGATAATCTTTCAGGCTAAAAAATAAAGACTAAATCTTGGAAAAATTAGCGTGTTGACAAGTTGTCTGTAAAACGAAACATCCATATTGTTTTAATTACATGCACAATATTATATTTCATTTTATACGTAGAAAATTTTATGCTTTGAATAATATTTATTAAAATTAAACTGGTACTACCCAAAACTTGATTATCTTCAATCTGCAGTCATTTTAACATCATTTGTTTATTTTTGGAAGAATTTAATCAGAAATCTTAATGGAATTCATGAAATAATTTTAAATTGAAAATCAAAAGAATAAAAGCTTTAATAATTAAAAAAGCTGGTTTTATATAAAGAAGTTTAAAGAAACTTTTAATACTCGTTCTTTTCTTTTTCTAATAAATTTTGCTTATTTATTGTTTATTAGAACGTAAAGCGATTTGAAAACAAGATTTTTTTGTTTAGTTAAAAATAAACAAAACAATAAAAGGCACAATTTGATTATTGTGAAAAGAACTCGCTAAAATTTATTGTACGGCTAAAGACTTATAATAGATTTCGTATACAAATTAAATGTATATGTGTTAATGTGGGTATGTATGAATGTAAAAAGAATAAAAAAATGAAATATGACAAATACATGCACAGTCATTTAACAATATACTAAGATGACTCATCACAATATTTCGAACTTACTGAATATCAGAATTTAAATCCGGCTGAAAAACTGATTAATTCGATTTACTTAACAAAGGATTTTTTTTTAAATATTAACATAAAATTAGTCTAATTAATTATTTTATTTATTTAACCGGAATGTGATGCTGAAAAATCAATTATTAATAACAGTACCTTATATTTTCAAAAGGAAGTTGCAGTGAAGATTATAAAAGCTTGCCTCGAGAAAACTAATGAATCAGCTATTGGCTCACAAATTTATTATTAAGATTTTCTATTGTGCCTTTTTACTGGTCTGCCTGTTGAATTACATTATATAAATTATGCAAACTTACCAGATTTTGAGGAGAGATGTCAAGCAAGTAATTAGCGAGATCACACTTCGAATGATTGAAAAAACAGACGAAAAATTTACTTCTGAATTATTCTTTATTCCTTTTAGTTGTGGTGGTCGTGATGCGACTTGTTGTGGTTAAATAAATTCAAAATAAAATTAGTCCATGGTTAATCATTGAAATAACATACAAAAACAGTGTAACTTATTCCGAAGTAAGTAATTTAATTAAAATACTTTAATTACACGAATATTATATATACTTTAATTACACGAGTATTATATATATATTAGTATTTTTATTGTCGTTCATTATTTTAAAATGGAAATCTCAAGCTGTTACGATGCTGCATAAGATAAATAAGGTACCATTTCTACTTACATACTTGTTAAACGTACATTTTTATTATTGTTTGAAAATAATATAAGTAAGTAAGATACGGTTTTAATATATTATGTATCATTCAGTCTATTCATATACTGTATATAAAATATGTGTTTATAAGTAAATGTTACATTTTAGAAATTTTTTATTTTTCTATCTAAACAGATTTAGGATACGTTAAAAAAAATTTATGTTCCTTTTTGTGATCAGGAACATCTAAGTGCCAAGTTTTAATTTTTGTAAAATAAGTCAAAATTTTTAAAATAAAAAAAGAATAGATTTTTTAATAGAACGTTAGAACATAGGTACGAAATTTTAGAATAAAAACTATTGCTTTTTAATAAAAGTTTGAATATTTCAAACTGAATTTTTTCATTACGACGTCTTTAGCCCTCCAAAATCCAAACCTCCGAGTTCACGCCCCACTTTACCTACACGATTTTTTCCCTGCAAAAACTTCAACGAATAACTTTCCGAATAATTTTTGGTTACTTAAGTTCATAAGTGAAAAAAAAATTAAAAACTTAGTTCATTCTGTTCTCATCCTCGAGTAAAACTTTTTTTTAATATGCATTATATGATTAGCTCACGAATTATGTATGCATTTCCTTACTGATTTTATTTAGTTTACAGAAAATTTTTAATAACATTATAACAATACTAGAAAACCCTAGTGCGAATCGGAAACATGTTCGAAAATATTTAACAACATTAAGACAAGAATGTATATATTACACACACAGGTGTTTTTTGGGGAAAATTGTGGAAAACCCTTTTGGCTATTTAATGTTGCTAATGAATAAAAGCAACAATAAAAAAAGTAAAAAAAATTATTCCTTTCTTATCTTTGAGTAAATCTTTATTTCATATGTTTGCATTTGAATCATTCGCGATTATATTTCTTTACTGATTTTATTTAGTTTGTACAAAGTTTCAATGTTTATTAAGTTTGGAATGAATAATATGAAAAGGCGTGGCAGGCTTATTCAATTTGTGAGCAAAGTCTATATAAGTATAAACATTTTATACAATACGACTTTACGACTGCGATGTACATAATATAAAATGTATTGTAAATTGAGAAACATTTTTTTTTCATTTCCTTTTTTGTCGTGTTTTTTTCATTTTCTCTTTGCGAATGTATTATTTCTACAAATGCGTATGAATATGAATGCGTTATTTCTTTTAATCGTAAATCTGGCTTCAATTTGTGTATTACATAAGTTTTTTGGAATAATTTTAATAATTACACTAATTATACTAATTTTATGAAAAATGTTTTAATAAAATCGTAAGTTTTGAACCCAAATTTTCAAATCTATTAATCTAGAATGTTCTACATCCCCTTTGATAATAGTTCAAGTGCAATCGTTATGCGTTTTGTTTCAGCAGTTCTCTTTGTATATACTTCGCTATACATATTATGACTTTTTGTATGTTTATTTAAGCTTATTTAAATATTATGAATCCAGTTTTTCCATTAAACTTGGAAACCAGTCCGTTTTATTTTAAACCCAAATAATTAAGGTAACGTTTATATCGTAAAGAAAATTTTTAAATAACTGTACAGTTTTTAAAGGAGAATTTCATGTTTATATTCCAAATATTTAATTTTTTATATGTTTGCTTTTGAATTGTTTTAGTTTATTCACTTTAATTGTATTTTTTTCATATTAACTTATCCTAAAATTTTAGCATCTGTTAGACACTTATAAATAGTTTATTTTGTTAGAAGAAAATTTTTTTCCATCTCCACCCTTCTCAAGTTATCGCCTCTCGAAATTTGTAGAATTCTGTGAAATTTGTAAAATTCCCGAAATTTTAGCCTTAGATTTCCGAAACCGGAAGCCTTTTAAAACTTCTATAATCGCAGAAAACTAACGGTAAATTCCATACCATTAAAAAATATAGTTATTTTTCTTAATTTACGCAATTAACCATTAAAATCGGGCATTATGTTAACTCTTCTTTAATTTTTTTTGCTTCACTTCAAAGCTGCACAAATCGCTTATCATAAATATGTATATTCAATCCTTAATGAAATAACTTCGTATATAAATAAAGTATTTTAATAGTGTATTAGGTATACCTAGATTGTTTTTAGAAGCAGTTTTTTCACTTGCTGATGGTAAAAGTGCTACAATACAAACCATTGCTTTGACCCAACTTTATATGTTTTGAATTTTTTCAGGTATTAATTATTTCTATGATACAATTAATGTATGAGAAATAATGAAAAATAGACAACGAAGATTTTTTTTTGAATTTATACTCTTTTATGTAAGGAATTTTTTTATTTAATGAAACCATTTTCGAATTAAATGAAACTTTTTCATTTCAGAAAAATTGGTATCATTAAAAAAAAGTTTAATTTAAAAAAACTTTGCTTTCAATCGAATAAAAAAAAGTTCCAATCAAATAAAATTTTGTGCCATTTCAGGTGAAAAAAATTTTCACTTAACTCAAAAATGTACTGCTATATACCATTGGTTGGACCACCAAGACAAAATTTTTGTATGGATATAATATTTGCAGCTCATCAGGTTCTGAGTTATTAAGAGAGCTTAAAATCAATCTAGAATGCTTTTTTTACTGTTTAAAATTTTACATGTAACTACGTTCCTGTATCAGATAGGAGCATTATTAAAAAATATGATTTAGAAAACACCGAACAAGGGTTTTATCATGAATATCATTAGTTATAATCTATTCAGATTTCGGAATCACGTGACTTACAAGTTCGAAAAATTTGAATTTTTAACTTTTCAATTTTAAAATTTCTTGATTGTAGCTTAACGTAACATTGTAGCCTTCTCTAATTTTATCACAGTCTTCTAAACTATGAGCTTTAGCTTGGCATTATGTGTCATCTTGTAAATGGAGAGTGTAATAAAATAGAAGTTTTCTAATATACATAGTAACTTACCATGAAATAATAAATATAATATCTCAAACCATTGAACATAAATTCAAAAATGTTATCTGATTATGCTTATACATACGTCCGAATATCTATACAATATTTTTTTTTACAAATTTTGATATTATGTAAGTTTCCGCATAACCATCTTTGAAGGTCTAGTAAAGTTATTTTAAGAATTCATGAAGTGTTTTGGTTTTAATCTTATTAAATGCTAAAAACTCTTATAAGTTAGTTGTGCATAAGACATTTCTAAAATAAAACTGTTCAAGTACATAAACCAAATATGTATTTTTCAATGCGACATGGTTATACATATATGTATATGTACATATTGAAAATCGTACTATAATTTTCCTACCTTCAAAGAAATTTTTTTAAAGCGTAAATAATATTTTACTTACAGCTTGATGTTTCACATAGCCTGTTTGCGTAATTTGACCGTTCGAGCATAAATTTGGTGACACACAATCATAATTACCGCCTGTACATGGCGTCGATTGTATTGGTGGTTTGGTTGGTTGTGCGGATGGCCTGTATGTGCAACATACCTCTGCATCGTTGTCGCAATCCTGAAAAACGAAAGAAAAAAAAAATTTAAAAGTTCTGCATTTTTTTCTTTAATTTTTGATTAATTGATCTCCTTGAATTTTTGGTGAATCTTCAGTCTTTTTTTTTCTTACAAAATAACACGTTTTATCCACGAAATTTAATTAACTATTTTAAAAGAATTTTTGTGGTTAGTTTTTATTTTTCCTTCTCGTATCAGTCAGTTTTAAATCGTAATTACTACTGGTGTAATCTACATGCTTATTTATGCAAGTTATACAATGTACACGATTTCAATGTTAATTGGAATTTTTAGCAATTTGCTTCATAATGATTAATTTACACATTTTGAAGTAATTTAAGGATACCAGCATTAATTTCGGAAAAGAAATTTAATAATTCTTCAACAAAATTTTTTGGAAGTGCTTTTGGATTATTCATTGGAAGCAGAAAAGTGCATTCATATTTCATCGTGTATTATTCGGGTTTTTATTTTATCGCATTACCAAGTTTTCAAGTTCAAAGTTTGCGTAAACTTTATAGGAGAAATGAAGCAGCGACACACATTTTTTCTAGTGGCGAAAAACGGGAAAGAGATACGGAAAACAAGAGATTGGGTTCATTTATTATTTTTAAATTGATACACACTGAACCCGGTTCACTCCTGCTAAAAGGTAGTTTAAGCAACAGAATATCGAAGTGTTTTCAGAAGTCATGTAGCAAATCATTAAATGTATCACTAAGCTGTGCAACTTTTATGGGAGTGTTTAAAAGGGATAGATTTCTTGGTAAAGAAATCGAAAAGATTTCAAAACGTTTAATTGAAAAGTTATTTAATAAAGTTAACTTAAGGACAACTTAAATATGGTTGCATAGGGTATTGTATTTTAGTGACCTTCCATTTGAAGGTGGAATATTTGAAATAAAAAACAAAAAAAAAAAACAAAAAGGAATTTTTGGATATAATATGTTTTTCTATTCTTTAAAAGATATAGCATAATCTGTGAGATAATTTAAAATAAAGATAGAAAATACGCAGACCAAATAGGAATGTCAAAACGTTGTTTGAATAATGTTTTTTTAGAGCAAAATTCGGAATTACCTGCATTGAATATCCATAAGATATTTCTTGTATTTGATGAAGATAACCCCAAAAAATAATATATTTAAAATAAAATTGATATTAAAATATTTGAACAATAACAAAAATAATAAAATTTAAGAAATACTTTATAATCTATCATAGAATTTCTATGGTAGATTCTATATTGTTGATTTTTTTATGTTTATTCTTTTAATCATTTTCATTTAATTACATTTGTTTTTAAAGAGATTTGTAAAACAATTTAAATATTCAAAAAAATTTAATTGCAAAACATTGAATATCTCGATTCCTTTGCAAATGAAAGAAATTTTCTTTGTGTATATTGGATTTTGACTTATTTAAATACGTTTTTAACTAAAAATGTTTCTATTAGTTTCATACTGTCTGTCTCAATGTTTAGAGAACTTCTACACCGTTCAAAGAAGAAAATATGAATTTATGTGCACAAATTTTATTACAGGAAAATAATGTCATATATCTTCCAATTATAAAATCTCTTCGATTCAACGTAGAAATATAATCTCAAAACGGGATAAAGTTAGAATACTAACATATTTAGAATCTTACGCAATTTATTATAATGCAACCTTTTCGCATAAACCCATTTTTAAATGAGAATTTTACTTTATTAGTGAGAAAAGAAAATTTCTAAAGAAAAACTTTGCTTTGTCCAAGAAATGCACCATATGCAGCGTGTGGGAATTAATAGGGAAGACTACGTTTTCCGCCTTATTTCCCGAGCTATGAACTGTAAAAATGGCCTTCCTCGCTAACTCAGAAAAAAATTTTCTTTTAGCGACTGTCAAAGAGTTTGAAAAATATTTTATATGCAAAGTCAACATTTTCAAGTTACATAAGATCTGATGTTCTAATCTCTATTTTTATACCAAATTTTTTGCCAAAAATTTTATAAACCACTTATGTGAGGTGAAATTTTACAAAAATAATGAAGGTAATAAGTCAAAATAAGCGAAGGATATGAGGTGAAATTTTGTAAAAATAAATGCTCAGACATCATTAAATCACAGCGGCACTATTCAAAAATAACAGGTTATATGTATTATAATAGAACTCCTAAAGTCATTGTTTCACGAATGTAACAACGTTGAAAGGTCAATTTTGCCTGATCTCGTTTTTATTTTACTCATTTTATGGTCCTTATTTTTGGTGTAGTATTTATATTTTATTTTGAATATAAAAAAGAACTTCTTAAAGCAGATACATCCTAACATTTTTAGTAACGCTGAGAAATAAAGGTCTCAGATATAGACTCAGGTGTATGTTTTTGATCAGCATCGAATTCTGAGGGGTACCGGTTCGGGTAGCTGCCATACAACTTCAAAATTTATTTGGCTATATCTCAGAAACCATACAAGCTATGGTATTGAAATTTCACACAAACGACTATATTAGTAGGACTAATGTGTCTGATAAGAGTCATTGAAATTACTTGGCTCTTTCTGGTACCTCCTATACAACTTCAAAAGTTATTTGGCTATATCTCAGAAACTATAAAAGCTATAATATTAAAAATTTCTCACAAGTGAATGTATTAGTAGGGCCAATATGTTTGATAAAAGTCGTTGAAATTGCTGGGCTCCGTCTGGTAGCTGCCGTACAACTTCAAAATTTTTTTATTTATCTCTCAGAAACTATAAAAGCTGTATTGTTGATATTTCACATAAGAGAATATATTAGTAGGGCCGATGTTTTGATTAAATTCGTTAAAATTGCTTGGCTTTTTCTGGTAGCTGCCATACAACTTCAACAGTAGTTTGGCAAACACAGTATTTTGAAAAACACAGGACTGAAATTTTGCATAAATTAATATGGTAATATGGCAACATAAAGTCTTAGTCTATCCCATAGTCAGTTATGGCATATTTATTCGCACATAGGATAACAAATTGGTACGGGTATCACAAGGTCAACTCTATTTTTTCTCGTTTTTAAATTAAAAATTAACCTGTTTTTGTGATATATATTTTTAAAACAAAAATGCTTTAAATAACCTAAATCCGTAAGATAACAAAAGAGATAAAAGGAACAAAAGTTCGTTACTGCTACTGAAAAGCAGAAAGTTATAATAATTTAAAATAAAATTTAATCAATAAATCAATCATGTTCTTGTACATCCTTTTGCAATGCTTGTACTTGAGAAATAGTTAACTATACAGAGTGGTCAGCTTTCAATTGTACTGGAATATGTCATTGTATATACCCTGATGAGTAGGTAAAACTTTTGAATAGGGACAATCTTAACAACTCAACAGGTTTTAAACATAATATAATAGCTGAGTATACAAGGCATCCTAGTCTCAATGGAACTTCTGAAGCAAAGTAATAGAAAACCTTCAAGCGAACAGAAAATGCTTGGTGACACTTTCATTTTTATGAAGTGAGTTATGAAATTTTAAAATTCAAATTTCTGAAAACCCTCTAGTTTTTACGGTTGTTAGCGTTTACATTTATACTTTGTAAATTCATTTTGGCTCTGTACTTATCAACCTTGTAAACCCTTTTTGAATCTCATGAAATTCTCCTAACGGATATATTAATCAGGTAGAAACTTGAGAGTGAAAATTTTAGATACATTGAAAAAATAACAAAGTACATTCAGAACAAACAAAAATGAGTATTTTCAAATTACCTTACCCTTCATTTCACTATCAAATGTATCCAAAAATTTTAGAAATATTGTGCCTACCAGCGAAAATTGAAGATCAAATTAAAATAAAACAAAAATATGTTTTTTCGAAACAAACTACTTAAAATACAAGTTAAGTTGACCCTTCTGCAGGGTAACAGATGGGACAACTTTATAAGAAGTCGTTCCTGGGGTGTTGCAAATAGTATTTTTTCACTAAAATCCCAATTGAAAATTTTTGGTTTCGAAAAAAAATTGTATCGACTTAATGTTTTAACTATTTGTTGCAGTGAAACCAGAAGGCAGTGGCTTGCTTCTCCTATCGCGGCATATTATGGTTAAACTTTAAAAAAACAAAATGGCCCTTCAAATTTACCGTTATCTAAAATCCGTTTTTTTCTTTTTCAAATTTTTGATGTTGTTCCTTTTCTAGACCTCAGGTTTTGAGCCTAAAATTTTGCTAGCATTTAGGGACTAACAAATAGCTCATTTCGTTAAAAGAAAATTTTTTTCTAACTCCACATCCTCAAGTTATCTCCTCTTAAAATTTGTAAAATTTGAATTCCGAAATTAACGCAAAAAGCTAACGCTAAAATCCATGATATTAAAAAATATAATTAATTTTCTTAACTCACGCAATTAACCATTAAAATCGAGCATTATGTTAAGCTATCTTTACATTTATTTTTGCTTTATTTCAAAGCAAAAATTTATGCTATATGCATAAATCGTTCATCCGAAATATTTGCAATCCTAGAAATAATCTTGCTTATGAATGAAAATAATTTTAATAGTGTAGTAGGTATACATAGACTATATTTAAAAGCAGTATTTTCACTTGTTGAACGGAAAAGTGCTACAATACAAACTATTGGTTTGACCAAACTTTATTATATTTCGAATTAAAGATTCTACTCACACATGTATTTTTACCGCATTGCATACAATAAGGGTGGTTATGTGATATGAATTCTGCATATCAAGTTTTCCGTGGGAACGCACATCTTCATAGTAGGGAATTGTAAGTAAACTATTTTGGCAACCTGTCGGTCAGTCGATCTGCCTACCTGCATGTCTGTCTGTACGCGGGTATCTCAAGTTCGGCTGAACCGAATTTCGTGAAATTTTATATGTGAGTTTGTTTTGGCTATGTCACGGATTGATCAACTTTTGGGATATATCAGGCCTTGGGAACTAGACTTTTTTGATGCAATTTTTGCCCATATAAAGAGAAATAAACATCCAATTTTCTTAAAATTTAATATTTGAATTTGGAGTGTTAAAGCAATGAACATATAAATTTTTTGGAACGATCGGGGCTTAGAAACCAAACTTGGGGCAGATTTTACTTTTTTTACGATTGATGGAATTTCTTGAAATGGAAGAGATTTCGGAAGACACAAACCGAAACACTACTAAGAGCCAAATTTACATAACTAAAAGTTTACTAACGCCCTAAAAATTAGTTGCTTAAATTTATTAAAATTAGATATTTAAATACTTCTAGAAAGAAGAATTTAAAAGGCATTTTTATAATTTTTAAAAACACTTTCACTTAACTAGGCAATACACATTGTGGTCGGTCATGTGCTGATCACATCAGATTTTTTTACTTTGCGAATTAATCGTTGAGTTATCTAATACCGTAACACAAAAATATTGAATTTTTTGAAATACGCGTAAGTAACAATTATATAACATTAATTTTTTTCTGAAAAAATGTGTATATATTTAAAAAAAAAAGTTAGTGACTTGCTTAGATATAATCATAACCACATAATGTATTTAAATATTTTGAAAGCTCAGTTATACATCATTAGAATTTCAATAGATATCCTAAATTATCTATGGAGCATATTTAATCACGTTTATTATAAAAGATTAAAAAGAAATGGTATTTGGCATATTGGACTATACTTTATATATTTTAATCGAAATTTGTAGATTTTATAAATAAAATGATTCTATGCACACAACACAAATTCTAATTTCAAGAATGGTAGTTGGTTCCAAGCTTAAAAATTCAAGGCAAATTCCAAAAATCAAAATTTATAGTACATTTTATCATTTTCGCGCCGCACAAAAAGTCAGGTTGATTTCAGAAAAAAAAACACGCATATAAATCAATCGTAAATGAAAATTATTCTGTGCGATGTTTTTAGAGAAATAGTCCGAATTCTAAGGAAAACACTAATGAAAACTCAATAAATGAAACCATGACCCATGGTATTGACATATATAAATTTTGTCTTGTTTGACGGTTTGTCAGATTTTTGTTTTTTTTTTTTTTATGATGGCAAAACAAAATATTGATGTCCTTATTAAAGCAATTTTTTAAATTATATAGTATTTTTAACTCAAATAACTCTCGCGCGCACATTATGCAAATAATAATACTTAAGTGGCTTTACGTGGTAAAATATTATTTTCAACGTTTCATATTGTTCTAATTTGTTAGTGTGAAACTACAACTATATGAATTTCAATATTTAATTCATTCCTATTTATTTTGTGTATAAGATTGTTTTCAGATTTATAAATTTTGAATTATTTCTATTCTGGTTATAATAATTTTGGTTTTGTATAGATAAATCTATCACAGTTCATAATTTTTTAAATTCATGACCTTAGTTTACGAGTATTATCTTACAATACATTTACAAATGAATGCACCAGTGTGTAACTCCTAAGATGGTATTTTACTTATTCTTTTGTTTTGAATTATATTTTTTGCTTCAATGATGCAAAAAATATAATTCAAAACAAAATTGCATGGATATATGTATCATACACAGGAGTTTCATAACTATATAATATAATAATATATTTGTATTATATATGTAATATTAATATTACATATAGGTTATCTGGTTTCTGAGTTCTCTATATGCTTTATACTTTGAATATCTTAATTAAGTAAAACTTTCGTATAGAGACAGTTTAACAGTCTTCAAGATACAAGAGCTTAAATTCAATCTCTAAAGTTTGTTTTTTACTTTTTGGAATTTTCACCATAACACCGCTCCTCTTTCAGATAGACACATAATAAATATGATTTATAAAGTTCAGAACAATGGCTATTTTAGTGGTACAGACAATGATATATAATATTGCTCTCTTTACTGAATGACCCTGCATACATTTAATCCTTGTACAGGGTTCTCTACTACGATTCGAAGTTAAAACGAAAAGAAAAATTTATAGCCTGGAGACGTGAAATATGTACTGAATTGCCCTTTGTAGGTTTATAGTTTTTTTTTAATGAATAATCACTTTACCCACACTATTGCACCAGCTATTAAAATAATTTTATAAACACTACTGCTTGCTTTTCGAAAAAAAAAAATATTTTTGTGGAAATAGTGTATGCAAAGAATAATCATCAAAAATCTTTTCAGCCTACTTATATGTTTTTAATGGGGTCTTTCTTCACATCCTGAAGCTAAGGGATTTTGAAGAACTGCTGAAGTATTATATATATACATAATATCCTAAAGAATCAAACAGGCCGCATGTTCTTAACAGTAACCTTCATAATTATAGTACCAGAATGACAACACACATGCGATGTTATCCAGTGCATAATAAATAAATAGAATTGATATAGTTATTGACTCGGCTATCAAATCATACAATAAGGAGTGTTAAAAATGTTTGAAGGGTTTGCATTAAAAATGCAATATATAGAAATATACGAATTTAGCAAATTAAATTAGAATATATGTTAAAAAAAATCTGATGTGGTCAGCACATAACCGACCGCATTGCATATTGTCTAGTTAAATGAAAGTGCAACGGAATATTATAAAAATGTCTGTTAAATACTTCTTGCAAATTTTTAGGGCATTAGTTAACATACCTAGAAAAATGTAAATGTGGCTGTTAGTAGAATTTCCTTTCGTGCTACCCGAATTCTCTGAAATGCTCGCCGGTTAGTTCCGGTAACAACCAGAACTCAAATATCAAATTTCAAGAAATTCCATGAATTCGTTCCGTAGATATGGTGAAAAATGAACGCAGATCAATTTTCGAGCCCTGATCTTTGCAAAAATATATATGTTCCTTGTTTTAATACAAGGAATTTAAATACTAAATTTCTATGAAATCGGTTGATTATTTCTCTTTATATACGCAAAAATCTATATTTGGCCCGTAGTAAACGTCCAGTTGCTGACACCTGATTTCTTCCAAAAGTCAGGAGTTTTCGCGGACGGTCGAGCTAAGCTTAGATATGAAATTTCAGGCAAATTTATTCAAAATGGTCAAAAATGTAAAAGTGCAATTCCCGAGGCCTGATATATCCCAAAAGTTGATCAATCCGTGCCACAGTCGAAATAAGCTTACACGTAAAATTTAACCAAAATCGGTTCACCGAACTTGAGATACACGCGTGCACACACAGAACGACAGACCGGCAGGTTGCTAAAAATAGTTTATTTACACTTCCCTACTTTGGAGAAGTGCATTCCCCACCGAAAACTCGATATGCAAAATTTGTTGCCATCACACAACCTACCTATTTTATACACAATACGGTCGGTAAAAATGAGATATTAAATGTTTCTAAATTAGAAAAATAGTTTCGTATATAAGTGAAATATAAATCTCTTGTTTCCTCTTTCTATTAATTAGCATTTTTCCAAAAAAATTTTGAAAAAAGGCGCTCATTAGTTTCACTCGGTCCGTTTGTCAATTTCAAGAAATTTCATCAATTCGTTCCGCAGATATGGTGAAAAATGTAAAATCGGCCCGCAGATCAGTTCTCAAGCCCTGATCTTTCCAAAAAATTTACATGTTCATTGTTTTAATACGAGGAATTCAAATATTAATTTTCAATGAAATCGGTTGTTTATTTCTCTTTATATACGCAAAAATTTATATTTGGCCCCTAGTACACGCCTAGTTGCTGATGCCTGATTTTTTCCAAAAGTTTTCCAAATTTTTGCGGACGGTCGAGCAAAGCTTTTATATGAAATTTCAAGAAAATCCGTTAAATATTTTCTTCAAAAGGTTCAAAAATGTAAAACAGGCCCGCTAAAAACTGCAGTTCCCGAGGCCTGATATATCTCAAAAGTCGATCAATCCGTGCCATGGTCGAAATAAACTTACATATAAAGTTTCATCAAAATCGGTTCAGCAGAACTCACAAACTAATTGACACAAAATTTTCTATCTATCTATTTAATAACCTTAACCGACTTTCTAGCACTTTTCCAAAAAATTTTTGAAAAAAAGTGCTTATTAGTTTCACTCTGTCCGTCCGTCCGTGGACACGCTTATAAAACTTCTACACCCTTGAAGATAGAAAGCTGAAATTTTATATGTGCATAAATCTTTACTTATTTCGGTAGAAAACAATTTATATCTATCGCTCCCTTCCAAAAGTTATACCTCCCTAAAACCCTAAAAATGGCATTTTTTAACTATTTATTGCAGTATTACTATAAGCATTTCTCAAATTTTGCAAACGCAGAAATATAGCGGCTGGCTTCTTCAAATACGGCATACTATATTTGATCCATTCTAAAATCTGGAAAAGACGGATCTGAAATCCGTTTTTTCTAAATTTTTCTTTTAGACCACAGGTTGTAAAGCCTGAAATTTGAATAACTTTTAGACGCTAATAAATAGTTTATTTTGTTAGAAGAAAATTTTTTCCCACCTTCACCCCCTTTCAAGTTATCGCTTTTCGAAATATATAAAATTTGAATTTTTGGCACCTTATATTTGCGAAACAGCAAGCTTTTTCAAATTTCTATAAACGCAGAACTCTAACGGTGAATTTTATGCCATTAAAGAATATAATCATTTTTCTTAATTCACGCAATTAACCCTTAAAATCGAGCATTATATTAACATCTCTTTAAATTAATTTTTGCTTTATTTCAAAGGCTGCCTAAATCGTTCATCTTAACTGCACGTTGAAATAGTTTCGTATATGAATGAAAGTAATTTTAACAGTGTAGTAGGTAAATATAGATTGTTCTTAAAAGAAGTTTTTAAAAAACTCTATTTGACTTTATTGATTAATTTGGACTTTCGGAAAGTTGAATGAATATGTGTATAAAATATGAAGAAAAACACTCATCAAAAATTTTTTGCAATAAAGTTGACTTAATATAACGTGTTCGCCAATTTAATGCTTTTATAAAATAAATTACGAATTTTACGCTACTGAAAATTCTAAACTATTTCTTTATCTATTTATTTTATGAATAATTCTGTCCGACAATATGACGAGTCAATAAGTTTTTCCGGATCCAAGTAATTTCCACCAAGAGCTAAAAATATGTTCATTTTAGGTTTATTAAGTATAGCTTTCTATACTTCACATGCGGATATTTCAGATAAGATTTTAAAAAAGTGTATTTATAAATTTAGTTTAGTCTTAAAGAGCAATTTATAAATTTAGTTTAGTCTTAGATATAAACGTCTAACCCCGCTTTTTCTTATGACTGAAATATAAGTAAGAGTTCAGTCTAGAAAATACATATATAAACTTAAAATCTTCAGAGTTCGTTCAACTTTTGAAATATTGAACTTATGTTCTTTAATAATACTTCATTAGTTATACATACGTTTATAAATATTAATATTTAAATATTTAACTTTAGATAAATTCATCTTTCGTGTTGTTGTATAACCCTATTGACTCGTCCAAAAATATTTGAAAAAAAGCAAAAACAATCTAAAGAAAAGCTCCAATTATGAAAAACGAAAAATATGTATAAGATACAGACGCGCTTCTAAACATACACGGCTAATATCCACAATCATTCGCTTTCAAAGCAATGAACAATATGCAATAAATATTGCACATTGCGCATAATAAGTTACTTTCTTGTAATTTTATCATTCTTAATGAAAGATTAGTCACAGAATTAAGGCTTGGAATTAAAATTTCAGCTGTTTCTTTTAAAATGTTTGCACATTGGGCACATGTTATCATGTTAATTTTCTTATAAATAGAAATTAGGAAAATATTTTTGGAAAACACGTAAAGGAAAAAGTTTTATATTTTTTAAAATTTAGTTTTTTTTTGTTTAATTTTTCACTAACGCCTCTGTTTTCTTGCATATATGAGAGATCCGGCGTTGATAAGATACATATTTTTGAAATGAAATTTCGTTGCAATTCTTACCATTTCTATCTTCTATTTTGTTCCGGTTTCAACTAAAATTAAAAAATTCAACATTCAAATTTAACAAAACTATGTAAAAAATTAATGTTCTTTTACTAAAAAAATTTGCAGAAATTTTGTACTATGCAAACAATAATACATTGCTTTTTTTCACATAAATCATAACATAAGAAAAATTGTGAATAACAATGCTCATTTATAACAAAACTGTGTAGGCCAATTTCAAGTTCACATATTATTTGCTTTAAACACTTAAAGCTTTGAACTTGAGATATTAAAAAGATGAATCACTTTAAATTAAGTTCAGAAAAAACAGTGACTTATTCACAAGCGCATTTTTCTTTATCATAAACAAACTAAAATTGTCGATTCAATTAGTGCTTCTTTTGATAGAAATGAAAAATTGTATAATTGTTTAAAACGATGCTTTGCATGTGGAATTTTACGATAATTGTTTATTGTTCTTTTATAAAAATTTTTGTAAATGAATATCTCGCTTTTTCAAAAGATCTGAATTCTTTTCGATATTTTACACTTATATTATTTGTGTTCAGTTTTTTGAATAGTGAAACAGCCAAACAAATGTAGGACTCTTTTAAATGATATGAAAATATGCTAACGTCTGAAAGGAAAGATATACAATATCTGTATTAAAAGAGAAAAAACAAAGCTTTTTTTTTAAAAAATTATTATATCTGTGAAATAATTATATCTATAGGAATTTTTATATATAATTTTTAATCGGTATATGTCAGATAAAAAATATATACATACATATTATATGTACCGACAAAATGTTCTGAGTTTTCTCAAATAATAAAAAAAAATATAGTTCCGGGTTCATATATTTTCCTTATTTTTAAATTTCATTTATAACATATTGCGACATTGTTGATATTACCTATTAAATAATTATGTATTCATATAGCTTGGGAACAAATTTAAATGAAGAACAAATAATAATGTAAATTTGATTTTTTTTAAAATTCAAAATTTACTTCAACATCTTATTTATAATACAAAGGTTCATTCCATTTCAAAATTTTTTAATTATATAAATAGCTAATAACTAAGAAAAATTTCTACTCTTGGTTTGTTTGAAATGTAAAATCGGCCCTGTTTCCGAGCCCAGATTTTTCCAAAAAAATTATATAATCATTGTTTTAATACGAAGAATTCAAATATTAAATTTTAATGAAATCGGTTGATTATTTCTCTCTATATACGCAAAAATCTATATTTGGCCCGTTGTAAACGTCCAGTTGTTGACACCTGATTTCGAGCGAAGCTTATATATGATATTTCAAGTAAATCTGTCGAATATTTTCTTTATTACGATAAAAAATATGAAACAGGCTAAAAAGAGCCGTTTCTCATATATCCCAAATGTTGAAAATACACATTGCGGTCGGTTATGTGCTGGTCACATCAGATTCTTTTTTAATTGTTAATTATTACTATTTTTTTTTATTTTAACAAATAGCAATATGTTTTTCCTACATTCGACCATGCACAGAGTATTTTGTGTTATAACAAAACGGTACACTACACTATTTTTTTTTTTATTTTTTAAGTTAAATGTAAAAATGTTTGCTTTAAAGGTGCAGCCAATATTACTGAAGAAGCATTGATGTTCACGCTCCAATGAAATTCAGGTTTTATTTTGCCATTTGCAATTTTTAATCATCAATCATCTCAAAAATTTTTTTAAACGATACTATAGATTTACGAATATTTTCTGATAAAGCATCAGCTGATAAATATTACTGTTAATGCTTTAGATCAAGGAATGTCTGCAAGCGAAAATATTAAAAACACCTTTATGAATAAAATGAAAGCAAAATAATATTGCATTTCTTGAATAAACTTAGGTTTGCCAAAGCTATTAACTAAGTTCATATAAACATATATACATAAGCAAAATAGAAGCAAATATAAGAACCTAAATATGAAAAGTTGAGGCAAATAATAATAAGAAAAATAATCTTTTTATCAATATTGTATGGCCAAAGACAAATTTTCGTGTAAAATACATATTGTCCTACATGTGTGTTACACCGAAACACATTATAGTACGCCGAACCACAGTACGGAAAGCCAATTAACAATATAAAAATATTGTGTATCGAAAATTTAGAAATTTCTGTATATTTAACATAAGAAGATTTGGTTTTTAAATACATACATTCAATGTTATTTGTTTCATTTCATTTAGAATATCGTAATAATTCAGAGAAAATGAGAAAAAATGAGAACTGACCATAAAATAATTTAGCGAAGAATGATTGATGAAAATGAAATGGTTGTGTCGTATAATTTATAATAAAATTTTTTTTGACCGCACCGTAAAATTCTGCAACATTACCGCAGTCTGAATAAAATTGTGAAAACTTTTTGATTATTACTTTTAGAAGCGTAGTGTTTTTGTTTATAATAAATATATGAAAATCAAGGTTAAAAAGAAAAAATAAAAATGAATTAAACTCAAGTTTAATTATTTAATAATATACATTTCAAATGATGTGTTAGTAATTTTCCATAAAGATTAGTTTATTTTAACTTGCTGTAGATATGTAAGAACTAATTTTATATAGATAGTGAGTAAGTATTATTTTATTTAGAAATATTATAATATAAAGAATTTTTTAAAAAGTTTCTTCTTAAGTTTCTTGTTTTACTTAATTTTTAATAGATATATGTATATATACATATTATGTAAGTTCCATAATTTTTTAATGTAGCGTTTAAAGAATTGTGAAATTGCTTTGTGAAGTACATATTAATTTAGTTTTAGGCTCTTTTTCATTCTATAGATTAATCATAGATTTTTTCATGATATTTTCGAAGTTGCCATAAATAAAATTTATTCGAATAAATATAACTGAAAATGCAAATTTCCAGAATTTCTATTTATTTGATTTTGCAAATCGACTTTAGTATGAATATTTTACATTTATATAATGAAATAAGTTGTTTCATAGGTATATCAGAATAAAAAAAGTATTGAAGTTGTAGAATAGTAAAAAAAGTCTGATATGGTCAGCCGACCGCAATGTGTATTATCTAGTTAAGTGAAAGTGTTACAGAATATTATAAAAATGCTTGTTAAATATTTTTTTTCCAATTTTTAGCGCATTGGTCGGCTTAAAGTTAAAATACCTAGAAAAATGTAAGTTTGGCTCTTTATAGAGTTCCGCTTTGTGCCATCCGAATTCCCTAAAATGTTCGCCAGTTAGTTTCGGTAACATCCAAGACTCAAATATCAAATTTAAAGAAATTCCGTCAAATATGATAACAAATGTAAATTCGGCTCTTAGTTCGGTTTCCGAGCCATGATCATTCCAAAAAATTTATATGTTCATTGTTTTTTAATATTCCTCTTTATATGGGCAAAAATCTAAAATTGGCCGGCAAAAAAGTTCAGTTCCCAAGGTCTGATATATCCCAAAAGTTGGATATATGCAATTAATCGTAAAGCAATTATTTTTTAAAAAAGTTTTTTTTTTTATAGATACATTAAATAATTGAAAATGTACTTCGTAAGGATCTTGGTCAAAGAAATTAAACTAGTTTTTTGTTTTTTAATTGAAAATTTCATCATACCCGGATTTATTTGCATATATGAATATACTTATATAATTTAAAATTCCAGTATAATAAATTGGAAAAATGTTTCCTTTTAAAAAAATATCTTATTAAAAAATTTTTCGTTCTCACAAAAGTTTTTGCATTTATTTGTGCATTATATGACTTCCGTTTGGTTGTATGGTTGAATTATTCATTAATTTTTAGCGTGTGTTAATACTATTCAATTAGTATTGATTTCAACAGTCTTTTTTCTAAATTATATGCATTTTCGAATATTGTGGAAATAAAAACTTTTTCGTTTTCATTTCCATTAAGTAAGCTAAAATGCTGACTATTTCGCGATACGCTATGGTAAAAACAGAATTTTTTATAATTGAAAGTTTTTATAGTTTTTATGTAGTTTTTATGTAGATTTATTTTATTTACTTAACTTTATAATACCATTATCATGTAAGCAACTGAAAATTTTTCTTAAATTTATTATTTAAAGTTTGATAGGCTATAGTTCATTTTGCGTATCCAATTATTGATTTTGTCACGTTAATTATGTATGTTTAATAAATACTGTACAATAATAGCAACTTAACAATATTACTTTGCCTTGAATCTTTCCATATTAAATTAAGAAAATCTCCTAAACTTTCAAAATTATTAATATATTACACATAACTGATAACCATAAAATATAGACGATATATATATGTAATGATTCTTTATGTCATTTTCGTATTGTCCTGTTTAACAAATCATTTACTAGATCAAAAATTGAAGTACAAAAATGTTTACTTTTTTTTTGCATATTGTAAAAAGTGAATAGCAATCAAAACAACAATTTCATTTCTATAATAGGCTTAATTATAATAGGTTTAATACATTATACTTTTTACAAAAAAAAAAATAAATTTTAATTGCGGACCGAAAAAGGCAAGCTTTCCAACAGCATTTGTTATTTAGTATTCTAACAGGATTTACGAGTATTATAACACTTCATTATTATACCCTGCACTTCGTGAAGGGTATATTAACTTTGGTATGGAGTTTGTAACTACTTGAAGGAGTCATCTGCGGTATCTGCGGTACATATTTTTCCTCAGCGTAAAATTCTGCGTCCGTCCGTCCGATCGAACGATAACTCAAAAACGAATACTTCAATCGACACCACACTTTCACAAGTTTTTTCTTTGGTGCCAAGGACGAATCCAATTGCAATTAGACTAATTCGGAGAACGGGTTCGGGTAGCTGCCATACAACTCAAATAGTTTATTTTAAATATTTCAAAAACTAATAAAGGTATCAATATAAAATTTTGTATACATGTGTCAAATTATATTCTACATATGTTGTAAAATGTATTCTACATATTTTAATGGGATAGCTGCACCGGTTCGGGTGGCTGCGATACAGCTCCAAAAGCAAATTTTTTATATTCGGCAAAATAACAAAGTCAGATTCCAATTATAGGTTAGGTATATTTCTGAAGTTTTAGTGGAATTGCTTGACAGGTTCGGGTACCTAAAATTTAAATTCCAGATGCTAAATTTAAATATTTGGAAAAATAATAAAGTCAGATTCATGAAACTTGACAGTTGTGTGTCCAGTTATAGGTCAGACATACCCGTGAAGTTTCTATGGAATGGCTTCACAGGTTTGAGTAATTGCTATACAACATCGAAACGTGCAGGGTATAATTCAATCGCTTTATACCGACTGAAACGTTTCTACTTGTTTTACAAACACTTTAACTTACGCTGTTTTACTAACGAGAGTTTATTTTCAACATTTTATAATGTATTATATTATTGTACAAATATTTGTGATTTTTTGATATACATATGTATATTGGCAGGGAAATATAAAAATTGTATGTATGTAGTACATAATTAATCTAATTCATTTGGAAGCATATTGTTCCAACCCAATGAAACGTCGTTTTTGGGCTTTTAAGCTAACATAGTAAAAATGCAGCTTGAGTTTCGAGCCGATTTCACGTCAAGCCGCAATATAGACTAGGCGAAAAAATAAGCAATTTATAAAAAAAATGCCTATTACCGAAACGCGTGTATGTATGTACTATATACAAGTTATCACCGTCTTTAGTTACATATTCAAGTGGTATCAAATTACATCTTCAGTACGATACTAATTTCTGTTCACATGAAAATTGCTGACACAGCGTCTGCAATCGAACATGTTTAAACATGAAGAAATTACGAAATTATCGTTCCCATCAAAAATGCTGACGAAACGTCTATAATTTTGCACGAGGCCGGAAATGAACTTAATTTTAATTACTATAAATACTGTTAGATTTTAAGATATGATTTAGTCTAAAATTGGTGTTAATAAGAATAGAATATTATAATTAAACTATCAATTCGAATTTAAGTAATTGTAAAATTTAATTTTTAAGTAATAGTTGTGACATTGTGTGAAATAAAATTATTTTTTTATAATCGAATCAAGATAGTTTAATAACTGGCGCCCAACGTGACTTGAATCGTGAAATCGCAAAACTCTTCGTTAAATTTTAAAAAGAAAAGAAGAAAAATAAGCATATCGCGATAAAAGTGTACCCAACTATAGTGCGCGTATTGTGGAAATCCGAAGTGAAATAAAAAGAAAAAGGAACTGAAGCAAACCGTACTTACAAAAAAGTGTTGAAGATTGTGCCGCAGTAGGACGTTTACGAGAATAAAAGTTCACGTCTAAAAAGGACAAACACAACTCAACCGCTATTCGCATTACTCACCAAGACTCAAACAGATGAATTACGTTTTTTTCCTGTAAGTAGTTTTTCATTACACTTAATCTTAAAAACTTAACTGAGGGAAACTAACTGCATCTCACTGAATAAGCTTTAAAAATATAGAAGCTTCGTTAATTTTAAAAAAATTAAGATTTAAAAAAAAATTGAAGTGATAAATGAAAATTAAATTGAAAATTTAAAAAATTAATAAGATTAACCAATTAAATTTTATATTACCAAGAAATATTTAATTAAAAAATAAAACAAAAGTAATCAGAAATTTAAATAAAACCAGTGAAAAATTAATAAGATTAACCAACTAAAAACTTAAATTTAACAAAAAATTTGAAATTAATCGACAAAATTTGAAAGAAAAATATAATTTAAAAGTTTAAAACCGCGTAATAGAATAATTTAATTAGTGAAATTACCTTAATAAAAAGTTAAAAATGGAACAAATAATGGAAGAGCTCAAAAAATTAAATGGAGCCATCAATGCTCAAATTGAACAAAGCAAACGGTTTGAAATTCGCCTAGCAAAACTAGAGGCTCAGTTCAATACACCACAACCGCAGGTAACAAATTTGGCAGCACCGAAAAGTGAAGACGACCTGAAACAAATATCGAGACTTCCGGACTGTGTCAAAGATTTACAAACCTTTGATGGCGATGCAGTGCAGTATGTATCATGGGTGCACAGCGTAGAATCAATTCTACGAGATTACGAAGTTGTCAGAAACAAACCCATATACAGAGCAATATTACAAGCTATTAGAGGAAAAATTAGAGGTAGAGCAGATGCAGCTCTAATATCGTACAACCTGTTCAACGAAGAATGGGCCGCAATCAAGCAGTGTTTGTCCCTGCATTATGCCGACAAACGGGACATACGCACATTGGAGCACCAAATGAGCACACTGACACAGGGAAGATCAACCATAGATGAATTCTACGCCAGAGTCAACCATCAATTCTCCCTCATAATCAATAAGATCAAGACCGAGAATTATACAAAAGAAACTATAGACGTACTGATAGAATCACAAAGAAACAGAGCACTGGACGTATTTATCCGAGGGCTCAATGGGGAATTGTCCAGGTACTTGATGCTTCAGAAACCGTCAACTCTGCCAGAAGCATATTCAACGTGTCTAGAGCTCCAGAACTATAGTTGCCGAAACTTCGCTATACACAACAGGAATGATAACAACAGAATCACTGTACCATTCAACAAAATGTCCATGAAACGACAACAACCAAGTGCTGGGAACCCAAGGTCGTATCAACCAGAACAGCCATTAACAGTGGAACAACGGAACTTGGCTTACAACATTCAACATCAGAGAGAATCGCAACCTCCACCTAGACCGCCAAAACCGTTAGAGAAGATGGACGTTGACCGATCCATACAAACACGTCAGGTTAATTATATGAACCGGCCAGACAACTACAGGGGAATATACAAGAGGCCACCATCAGTAGGCAACATGCCTAGCAATAAGCACCAAAGGCTATTCAATATGGAAACACTTGAAGACGACGTAGATGACCACCCAGAAGAATGCAGCGAATATGACGAAGAACCAGCATATGCAGATGATGAGGTTCAAGAAGTAAATTTTATGACGGACGCCTTTCAAGCGTTCCTTACTTAGAATTCAAGACAAAAAACAACCAGCTCCTAAAATTTCTAGTCGACACAGGAGCTAATTAAAATTTTGTAAGAGAAGAGATCGCGACAAATGCCAAACCAACAACAAAACCATTCAAGATACGTTCAGCTGGAGGAGATATAACAATCACCAAGAAGATCGGAGGAAGATTTTTTCAGAGTCTGGGAAACAACACCTTCATTGAATTTTTTGTTTTGCCAGGATTGAAGACCTTTGATGGTATAATTGGAGACGACACGCTTAAGAAGCTCGAAGCCATTATAGACAGAAAGAACAACACCTTAAGGATCAAGCCAGATATAAAAATTCCGTTAAAGGCAAAGGCATCAGCTCAAGTCAACACCATCGAAATCGGGGCAGACCATTTACCGAAGGCAATCCAAGAAAAAATTATGGGAATAATAAGGAAATACGAGAAAATATTTGGCCCAATAAACGACAGGGAAATAATAGACACACAAGTGAAAGCAGAAATTAAAACTACTACTGATGATCCCATATACACCAAGTCATATCCATACCCAGCCAATATGAGGAAGGAAGTAGAGGAACAAATCAAAAAGCTGCTAGAGGATGGAATTATCCGCCCTTCGAAAAGCCCTTACAACTCACCGATCTGGGTAGTAGCCAAGAAACCCGACTCATCAGGTGTGAAGAAGTATAGAATGGTTATCGACTTTAAACGACTTAACGCAGTAACGGTACCAGACACATATCCTATACCGGATATTACAAGCACACTAGCAAGCCTAGGCCAGGCCAAATTCTTTACAACATTAGATCTGACATCCGGATTCCACCAAATCATGATGCACAAAAAGGACATTCCCAAGACGGCTTTTTCAACAATGAATGGAAAGTACGAATTCCTAAGACTACCATTCGGGCTGAGGAATGCGCCTTCAATATTCCAACGCATGATAGATGATGTTCTAAAGGATCAGATAGGCAAAAGCTGCTACGTATACATCGACGACGTTATCATATATGGAAAAACGGAGGAGGAACATTTAAGGAACATTGAAACGATTTTTAGCATATTGGAAAAAGCTAACCTGAAGGTCAACCTGGAAAAAACAAAATTCTTCAACACCGAGACAGAATTTCTTGGATATATAGTCACAAGCGAAGGAATCAAACCCGATCCCAGAAAAGTGGCGGCCATTCAGAACATCATGCCACCGACAAATTTGAAGGACCTAAAATCATTCTTGGGACTCACATCATATTATCGCAGATTTATTCAAGATTTTGCAAAAGTGGCGAAACCACTAACGAGCTTAACAAGAGGCGAAAACGCACAAATAAAGGCCAATCAATCTAAGAAAGTTGGAATCAAATTGAATGCAGAAGAGTTAAAGGCATTTAACAGGCTGAAAGAATTACTTATATCTTCAGAAGTCCTAATATTTCCAAATTTCGAGAAGCCGTTCATCCTAACAACCGATGCTTCCGACACAGCTATTGGAGCGGTGTTATCACAAGGTTTCTTTTTAGACTAGCAGTCACTAGAATTACAGCATTTCCGAAAATCTTCGAATTCAAAGGCGCAATAGCAACCATTAAACAAGGACAGGGTCAAATCTTGGAAGGAAATTTCAATTTGGTGCACATCATTGATTTAAAGAGCTATGACGAGGTTATACAACAAATCATTCCTTTGGTTGATGGAATCAACTCGACCAGCATAATGAAACCACAGTTAGAACACCAACTGGCTCAAATAATGGAATTTCTGACTAAATTGAGAAGCAGCAAATCAAGAGTTCAACGGTCAATAAATTGGATTGGTACAGCATGGAAATGGCTGGCAGGAACACCAGACGCCACAGACTGGGACAACATCGTTACAAGCCAAGACAAGCTGATACAAAATAATAATCAACAGTACAAAATAAATCGTGAAGTTATGAGGATAACAAACCAAGTAGTACAAAGATTTAACCACATTTTGGAACATGTAGGGAACTTAGATCATCGATCCGAACAAATAATATTTAACAAACTTGGAATCATAAAAGAAGCCTTGGGAGAAATCGTGTTAGCGACAGAATTAGCAAAAAATGGAATTGTCAACACAAATCTTCTTAGCAGGATTGAAATCCAAAAAATACTGAAGGAGATCGATACACTACCCTACGTCAACGAAATTGAGGCAATAGAATACGCAAAACCACAGGTAGTAACCAATGGACGAGAAATTCTCTACATATTATCAATACCGAAGACAGGCAACCAGTACTATGACCACATTATAGCGAGATCAACAATCCGAAACTCCCAACAAGTCTACCTCGAATATCAGGAACTTCTCGTGAAAGATGACGTATATGGCATATCGACAAAATGCGAGAATTTAAGAAACATCACCATATGCGAAAGAAGTAAAATTCGAAAACTGGACGAAGGACACTGTATGTATCAACTGCTAAAGGGAATAAACGCCAGTTGCAGCCTTCAATACAATAAGGAAGAAATCATAGAAACCATAAGTGAAAATATCATCTTTCTCAATAATTTCAATGGGGAGCTAACAAGTGGCAACACGAGCAAACACTTAACTGGAAGCTTTATGATACAGCATACCAACGAAACCGTTCACATAAAAGGTCAGAAATTTACAAGCGAATCTGCCACCACGTCGCAAGTTTTACCACCTGTTCTTCAAGAAAATTTAAAAGAAGGAGATATCAAGCTAAGCCTCGACTACATTCACGATCTTCATATCAGCAACACAAAACAACTTCAGAAGCTAATACCAAGGAGCCAACTCTCTATAGCATCCGATATTACTATAGGACTCGTCATCATTGCAGTCATCATCATTTGGGTCATCAAGAAAAACATCAGCAAGGTTGTGAGAAAACGCACTCCAACAGTGGTTCCTACTATAGAGATTCCGCAAATTTCAGTCATAGAAGCACCAAAATTCCAGCTTGATCTACGGGACGCAGATCTTTGAAGGGGGAGGAGTTATCACCGTCTTTAGTTACATATTCAAGTGGTATCAAATTACATCTTCAGTACGATACTAATTTCTGTTCACATGAAAATTGCTGACACAGCGTCTGCAATCGAACATGTTTAAACATGAAGAAATTACGAAATTATCGTTCCCATCAAAAATGCTGACGAAACGTCTATAATTTTGCACGAGGCCGGAAATGAACTTAATTTTAATTACTATAAATACTGTTAGATTTTAAGATATGATTTAGTCTAAAATTGGTGTTAATAAGAATAGAATATTATAATTAAACTATCAATTCGAATTTAAGTAATTGTAAAATTTAATTTTTAAGTAATAGTTGTGACATTGTGTGAAATAAAATTATTTTTTTATAATCGAATCAAGATAGTTTAATAACTTACATAAGAAATATTTGTTTCGAATTTTTAAAACAAAATTTAAATAAAAATAAAAAATTCATAGTTTATACTACAATAAATGTAATGACAATTATTAATTACAAATTTTAAGTTTTTTTTTAATATTATTTGTGTTTTTCAAATTATATACATACATACATATAATATATTAATTTTGTTTTTAAATCGCTTCGCTTTTATAATATGTGTACATAATTTCTGCCACCTTGTACTAGAATAAGTTACGAAGTTATAAAACTCCCGCTTTTAAAATTCTTAATATTTTTTCCTATACTTTATATACGAAAAAATAAATAACTTCCGCTTTTAAAAATTCATTATAAAAAAACAGGTAGATATCTATTGGCTACTTTTTCCCTATCCCAAAAATTCTTATGTGAATAAAAACGAAAATAAGAAGGTATGCTCATTTCTTTTAGCTAATTTTTTGTACACAAATATTGGTGAGTGATTGCATAAGTGTGATGTTAACAGAAAGCGAATTACTTATTAATAGATATACTTTGGTTCCAACACGCATTTTTTTTTCTAAAGAAAAATATAATAAAGGAAGTATACATGCATATACATACATACGTAAGTGAATGTGATATTTTTGGAAGTGAGTTTTTGAGGATGCTATTGGATAAAATTTTTATGAAAATACTTGTAGATTTTTTATTAATCGAAGCATATACATATGTACATATATCTTAAAATTTTTAGTTGTATTGTAAAAAAACACAAGTTTATTTGTATGTTTTGGATCACTATTTTATGAAAAAATTAAATTTAAGAAAATTTTCAAATTTCATATAAAAATGCTCAGCTTCTTGATTTAATTTTTCATTTACTTCTTGATTTTTACTATAAAATTTTGAAAGTTTAAGTAAAGTTTACTTAAATTTTTGACGATACATTCTGGATGAATTGACATTGTAAAAATTTTTCAGTTTACAATTTGTATCGTAAAACTATGTAATGTTTGCGTTTGGCTAGCAAATTCAATGTCACAGACAATGATTTACCTTGCGTTTCTGAATCGTCTGTATACTTATTTCCCATATACATATACATATTTAAATTATTTGCATATATAACTAATGCTTACCTGTCTTGAAGACACCAAGTTTTGTTGTGTGAAAGAACCTCCCGCACACTGATTTTTTTTAACACAAACTTCTTGCCCATTACATATCAATTGCGGTTTTTCAACCGGTGGTAGATACTGCGGTCCACGAAAACCAGCTGCTCTGCTACTAATAGCATGGCTCAAAAATGGATTCGATAACATGTCAATTTGATTGATGTGTGCTTGATCAGCTAAAAATGCATTTACGTCATTAGCATATTCGCCACTTAAGTATATGTTTCCGTAAGTCAATTGAGCAGTAAATATTAAAAAACCGAACGATAAAAACGAATTTCTAAAAACACACCCAACCATTTCTAAAAAAAAAAGAAATTGTTTAAATACAATGCTGGTAATATAAAATTAAATATTTAACTTAAAATTGTGGCAAATGTGAGGTTTAAAAATTATATTGCGCTATAAGGGTACGATTTTGAAAGATTTTGAAAGAACTAGTTGATATCTATCGAAACTTAGTGATTAACATTAAAAAAATGAAACAAATATTTCGCTGTTGACTGAAATAAATGTTTCGATTTGTTGAGCCTATTTTTGAAATGATTTTTGGTTCAAAAATTTTCTGTTGTTGTTATTGATTAGGGTAATAAAAACGAAAATTTTTTTTGTTTTGGATGTTTTTGATGTGTTTATTTTTGTTTTTTTGTTTTAAATATGTTGTTTATGTTTTTACACGCAGCTTTCGAGAATATAAGAAATTTGACACGTCTAAAATTTTTCGGTTTTTGTGGATTATTCTAAGTCAGTGTTTGTTAGTTTAATCTATTAACAAATTTTTGAAAACTAATACAAACCCCAATAAATATATTAGCAGATATATTGTTAAATAATAATTTCGTAGTCAATCTGAAGAACTGAGAAGAGTTGTTTATATGTTGCTTTATTCATTATAGCTTAAAGAGTATTATAGTTATAAGAGCCCAAAAGTCGGTGCAGTAAGAAAGCTTGACAATTAGTTACATTTTCTAAAGAGAAAACCACCCTATATACATATACCTTGCATACCTATATACATATACGTCCTCAGAATAAATTGACAGGTTTTTGATGCACTCTTTTGAGAACAAATAAGCTAGTGAAGAACTTAAAGACATGGATATTTGCCTTTAATGCGATCGGCATTGCAAAAGAGTAAGGTCGGTTTGCTATAGTATCCCTTTTAGACCAACTTTTAAAAAATCGCTGGTAAATATGGTTTTGGAGTATTATGTTTAAAAAGTCTCTAAGAGTTTAAAATTTTTTTCCTTTGATTGTGTTTTATGAGTGTTCCTTTGATTGTGTTTTATGCAAAATCACGGGTCTATGAAAATGGTCTCACAATGGTCTCAGATATGGGTGATTCGGTTTGTTTTTGAAAAAGTTTCAATTCTAATTTTTATGCACAATATGTTCGAAGACGCTCAAATGACATTCAGGCTACGAAAATAGTCTTGAAATAGTTATATACCTTTAAGGTAGATGTCAAACAGATATTTTTTGGTGCTAATGTTGCTTGAAGCATAACTGAATGAAACTGTAAATGAAATTTCGAAGAGCTGTTTTGATAAGTTAATATACTTTTATGTTTAAATTTTCTCTTTTAAATATAAGAATTGTAAAAAATATAAAAAGTTAATTGTATTACTAAATGTTATATGTATACATAGATATATTGCATATCTGCTAACAAGCTCTTTATGTGTATACATGTCTTTATGTGTATAATTATAGAAAATCCAAAGAACCTGATTTTAATCTTTTTGTAAGGCTTATAAATGTACAAATTTTTTTGTAACGTAATAATAAAGGGAATGTTATATAATATATTTTAAATATGTTATATTTTAATAATAAAGGGAATGCTTATCAAATATGTTTTAGATATCTTTTATTATCATTATTATTATTATTATTAATTTAAATTTTAAAAATAGTGGATTTCTCAATATATCGAAATTTACTAGTTTATTAATTTCAATATTAAAAAAATCTCTACCGGAAAAAACTAAATGAAAATAAAAATTAGTAAAGTTAACAGTGCCAATAGTTGTATGAAGAAATTTCCATTAAGTGAATATTATTAGTGTAATAGACACATTACTTATTAATTAAATAACTAAACGTTGTATAAATAATTCAATATATTAGTGTAATAGGCACAATACCTATTTATATATATGTTCTTGTGATTGTGTGTTTCAAATAGTGGATTGTATGTAGCATCTCAATGTAATACTTAAAATACAATGGAGATTTCTTTATACAACTGCGGAACAGATAGATGATACTTAGAATGGATTAAGATGTAGCATAAAAAAGGATATTTTTGTGGGTTTTCTGTGCGCAGGCGGAAATAATGCCAAACAAGTGTATTGGGGCTCTCGACTGACCTCAACTAGAAGTTGAGAACTAAGAAAACCCATTCGGGAGTCGTATCATTTTACTGGCAATCCGACATATTGGTCTACTGATGCTAACAAACTCTCGGATCTTGTAGACATTTTTATATTTAAAAGGATTTCAGCAAATTTTTTGAACTTCGAAGATGATTTTAACTTTTAATGAGATGAGATTAATGAGTAATGTTAACTTTTAGTGAGAAAATAGCTAACAAACGGAATCTACCCACTTTAGTCAAGAAAACCACAGAGGTGTCAGATTTTGATTTTATTACCGCTGAGATATTAAGCGAATTTCCGAGAAAGACTATGACGTTTTTGAAAAAATATTATAAATGCGGCATTTAACCTAGCGGAAGCTATTATGAGAGTAGCGGAAGTTATTATGATAGAAAAACCGAGGAAACCCTTGAATGAGGCAAAATCATATAGACAGATTTCTTTGCTACCAATGATATCAAAATGTTTTGAAAAATTATTGTTATAGAAAATAGGAAATTGATTTCAAACCACCAGTTTAGTTTTAGAACAAAGCATGCAACAATATATAAACTACGCAGATTATCAAATATTGTGAAAGAGGCGTTGGAAGAAAGACAAATTTGTTCGATAATATTTCTGGAACGGTTTATTATTTACTTGGGAAATTAATACGTTTGCAATTTAGAATTTACTTCAGTCGTATTTATTTTCGAATACAGACAGATTTTTTCAAATCAAACAGGACGAGGAGTACTGTACGCTTAGGGAAATTAGGACTGGTGTGCCTTAAGGCAGTATTCTGGTCCTATATTATACGTGATTTAAACGAGCTACTTGGCAAATGTAGCGGGTGTAACTTTGGCTGCATTTGCCGACGATACAACAATATTGGCAGTGAGATCTAATATTGAAGAATCGACGAAAAAATCACAGGAAGCAAGTTAAAATATAAGTAAATGGAAAAATACATGGAAAATAAGGCTAAATGAAAGTGAATCTGACATGTAAATTTCACATACAAGAATTTAGTAAACCCACTACAATTGAGTTTAAATAGTGCTAAGGTATCAATTCAAAACAGAGCAAAATACCTAGGTATAACTTTGGATGTCAAGATAGGAAGACCATGTAAATAAGAAAAGAATAGAAATAGAAAACAAATATTGGCTCCTAAGTCGCAGGTCTGGATTGTCAACATACAATAAGCTATTGAAATATAACCAAATGATAAAACCTATATGGACGAATGAATTGTAGCTATGGGGTTATACTCGGCGAAAACACATCAAAAAATACAAGCTTCCCATAAAAAGGTTGAGTTACAGTACCCCGTTATTGATAGGTCTGATGACAGTTTGGATCCGCCTGCCTTTCGATAATATTTAACACCTGTATTGAAAAAAAAATTCAAAAGCTAACGAAGTTTAGTCACATTTTTTTGACTGTTTTTATGATTTTTGATTACTGTTAGTTACGCACCGTAACTAATAGTTACATATGCATAGTATGTATTTGCCTGTTTACAGAATTTAGAGTAACCTTCGCGAGAAAAATTAATAAGATTTTTCTAGAAGAAGGTTACTCCAAATTCTGGTTCTTTTCTTAGCACAGGCTAAAGCTCGAGAACGAGTATATCAGCACCAACGACCCCCATACAATTTTTCGCTGAAAATCGTTCAAGGAATCATTACTGCAACTATTTACACCCTGTCTAATATGCAATTTGAACATTACAATAATTGAGGAAAGAAAAAAATAATCATAACCAATTTATTTTGACAAAATTAATTGACGGTAAGCAACTTCTGTTTAAAGATTTCAATCTTAAAAATTTTTTAAATGACGATGATGAGCGAAATAATAAAAAAATAATAAAAAAATTTGTCTCTCTGATTCCGAATTTTATGACCTTGTAAAAGTATTATTAAATTTTTATTATGATTGTAAACAATTTATAATGATTTTTATGAGTATTTTCGGCAATTTTATAGCAGTAGTAAATTGTAATGATGATCTTTATTTGTTTTTAAAATTTTAATAGTTTAAATAAAATATTTACTAACAAAATAATTTGTACGACACTATTTTGATCTATTTATGTACATGTGTGCATATATGCATAGGTTCATGAATTTCATTATCGTTGTACTGAATTATCACTCGAACATTCTGGGTAGTTTTGGATGATTAAATAAAATTAAATTGAAAAAATTCTATTTGGGAAATATCAGCACAAGAAAGCTGTTAAGGCTAAAGTAATTTCTTGTTTTCAATTTTAAGTTGGGTCAAACCAATGGTTTATAATTTAGCACTTTTCTCTTCAACAAGAACAATTTAGATATGTATTATATTATTAAAATTACTTTTATTCATAAACAAATATTATTTCTAAAATTGCATACCTTTATAATGAGCAATGTTGAATACATTGAAATAAACAAAAAAAAGGAAAAATGCGTTTAAATAATGCTCGAATTTAAGTGTTAATTGCGTGAGTTAAAAAAATTATTTATTATAGAATTATATTTTTTAATGGCCGTTAGCTTTCTGTATGTATAGAAATTCGTAAAAGCTTACAGTTTCGAAGGAAACTTGAGAGGGATAGAGGTGGAAAAAAATTTTCTTCTAACGAAATGAACAAATTATTAGTGTCTAAAAGTTGCTTAACTTTTAAGGCTCCTAAACCTTTAGGTCTAGAAAAAAAGATATCAAAAATTTGGAAAAAACGGGTTTTAGAAAGCCACCACGAAAAATAGAACAAGCAAGTTAACCATTTTTCTGCGTAAACAGAATTTGAAAAATATTTATGGTTTCGCTGTAATAAATAGTTGAAAAATGGCATTTTTAGGGGTTTGAAGCTAAAACTTTTAGAAGGGGGGGGGGCAGGAGATAGGTAAAAATTTTCTTTTACGGAAATAAGTTTCTAATAAAGATCTACGTACGTATAAAATTTCAGCTATCTATCTTCAAGGGTATAAAAGTTATGTAAATATGCTAACGGACAGACGGACGCAAACTAATAAACACTTTTTTTTTAATTTTTTTTGGAAATTTGTTGAAAAGAAACGTCGCGAAATATTAAGCACTAAAAATAAAATGTCCTGGAAAACGATAAAGAGAGAAGTTCTAAATGATGCTTCGCAGACTGTTAAAATAAAAGCAAAATACAAAATTTTAGTTGTACAGAATGCTGGTAAGTAACCTTTAGAAAATAAAGTACATACATGTAAGAAGTTATAAATTTATCTTGAAAAAACTTTTTCAGTCAAAAGATGACTTACATTTATATGGGTAAAATGGAGATGCTTGTAAATTATAAAATGCATAGGTATACAAATAAATGCATAGGTACAATACGCATATGCAATATTGTGGTGCATATTATAATACGACTAATATTTACAACTTACGATTAGTGTTCCGACCCACATATTTTTATGGCTATATGATTTTTAAAGAAATTTTGTAATTTCTCCAAATGATAAACTAATTTTGTGCTGATTTTTTATAAATTTTTAATTTTATATTCTATAGGACAAAAAACGTTGGGACATTTTCAAAAATGTAAGAAAATTCAATTAAATTTTAGAAATCATATTATTGATATTAGTTTAGAAAAAAAACTCAATATAACATAAAACTTCAATAAAATATGTTATTGTTACTACTTCTTTGATCATCTTATTTATTTTGATTAAAATAATTTACAAAGCTAAATTAAAAATGCGTTTATTACATTAATTTTCATATTTGTTTCTTTTTTTTCTTCGGAAATTACTGAATGTTTTTGGAAGTTGCGATTCAACTTTATTAGTTTTAATTAAACGATATATTTATTTTTTAGTTATGTAAAAAGCAAAAAAGTAAAAAACAATGATTATTTTAATCATTAAGTCATGGTAAAAATTGAGTAGAAGCAAAATATGAGGCAAAATTGCTTTTAAAGATGACAATCTTAAGCCAAGTATTCCGTTAATAATTAATTGTCAAGTCTTTTGGTTGTGACTTAAATTTTTGTTTGTCATTATTGCTTTTGTAGTTTCCCATTTCATGATGGAATTGTTAGTATATTAAAGATTTAATTCTAGGTGAGGATGACTCAAATATATTTTATGTATGTCGATACTGATAAACAATGATTTTATAAATATTTTTTTTCATTCCTTAAATATTTTCTAGACCTTCAGAAATTTTTAAAAAATTCACCATAAGCTGTATATGTGTATGTCAAATGTTTTCGGGTTTAAAACAGTCGAAGTAATTTAAGTATAACATAATTTCCCACTAGATGAATTTGTTTTAATTGTGTTCAAATGTTTCTAAAATAAAACTGGGTTCTGAATAGAAGATGTCAACATTTATAACAATAATTACATCACAGCAAAAAAATAATAGTGTGAAAATTTGGCTTGAATTATGATTTCAAGCAAATTGTTTAAAACAGAACAAAACAATTAAAAATCATAAAATGATGTAATACAATTCAAACTTAATAATTTGAATAATAATATACATGATAAATACAAATATAATATGTAAATGCGGTATAAATTTTATTTAGCACTTTTCCAAAAAACTTTTGAAAAAAAGTGCTTATTAGTTTCACTCTGTCCGTCCGTCCGTCCGTCAGTCCGTCCGCCCGTCCGTCCGTGGACACTTTTTTTGTTTACAAAACTTCTAAACCCTTGAAGATAGAGAGCTGAAATTTAATACGAAAAACTGTCCACGGACGGACGGGTGGACGGGAAAATTTATTCTAGTAATTCTCTATGAATATAAATTTAAATAAATTTTAAAACACGTTATAAGAAATTTTATTGAATTTATGTTTTCTTATCTTAATTGACTTTCAATATAATCAGACTCAGACATTTTAAAAATGTAAAAGCAACCTGCAAAAACTAATAAAAAACATGTAAAAACGTTGCAGTCGGTATAAACTGACCAAATTATACCCTGCACGTTAGCAATTTGAGTTTAAAATTTGTTTTTTAAATATCAAGAATTAGCATCCATTTTTATATACCAAGTATTCGAACCTGACAAACCACTCTATAGAAACTGCATGGATATGTCTGACCTACAATTGGACACAAAACTGCCAAGTTTAATGAATCTAACTCTATTATTTTTTTGAATATTTTAAATTAGCTTATGGATTTCCATGGCAGCTACTCAAACCTGTTGGGTCATTCCATCAAAACTTCAGGAATTTGTAATTATTTATTAGTTTTTACTGTTTCGTAAATTTAAAAGATGGATTTTTTGACATTTCCTAAACAGAAAATTGGTAAAGTACTTTTGGAAATATTTGCAGTTACGTGGTATCACAGTTTTGCCAGCGATATGTATATACGTCCATACCAGAGACGACTCCTTCAAGTGGTTTCAAACTCCATACCAAAGTGAATATATCCTTCACGAAGTGCAGGGTATAAAAAGTACAGCAGATTTAACTGCGCTAGCAATGATAATGTAAATATTTTTGTGATAGATTTATGAAAATAAATATAGTGCACTTTTCACTATAAAATCGCACATACTGTGTTTACGAAAAGGCCTGTTATGTTTTTGCAATACCATATTTCGCAGTTATTTTGTTGCAGTATTACATTTATGAAAATCTCTAATAATTTGATAGGTTAACTTGTTATATATATATATATATATATATATATATATATATATATATATATATATATATATATATATATATATATATGTATATATATATATATATGTGTGTGTAAAAAACTTTGTTTATGTTCTCTTTCTTTGTTTATATTCTTTAAAAAAATTATGAAATTAATCATTCTTTAAAAACCCTTCGACAAGTAATTATTTAAATATAGAGAAATCGCTATATACTGAAAAATGGTTTTTCCTTGAACTTACTTTTTTTATAATAGTTATCTTTAATTGTTTTTTATGAAAGTAAAAATTCATTTAAATTAACTCGTATGTCATATATTGATTAAAGGTTTGCTCATGCTACTCATAATGTTACGGTAAGATTTGTAAATATTTAGGTATACACTATTTATGTACAAATTTATTATAAGCCATAATTATTACTGATTAAGAAAATACTTGATTTAAGTTTTAAAAACGAACATTTGGGGCATAAAAAAAGTAAAATAAAGTTGAAAACAGTAAAAATATTTTTCGTTAACACACATAAATATATTTTTTGACTTGTTTTTCGCAAAGGTTTAAATTTTCATGGTAAATAAGTAGTAAACAAGTGAAATAAGTTCTCTTTTATAATAAATGAAGTTAAATAAGTTCATTTTACAGTAAGTGATGTTAAAAATTTCGTTTAAGTTTAATTTAGAACAAGAGCCTGCTAGAAATTGTAGAAGTATTTACTTTAAACATAACCTTTCTTAATATAACCTACTATGCTCAGTTTTCGATCTTTTTGCTTGTTAATATAATCGTTAATTAAAATTTTTTTTGGATCAATTTTTAATTAAGTGATATTTTACAAAAATATCAATAATTAATTTGTAATATTTTGTAATGGTAGTTAAACATTTAAATGCTTTTTAGACAATTTGTCTTAATAATAAACACGTAAAGAAAAATGTATTTTATATTTTTGACAAAATGCATTTTTATTTACGACAAAATTTCCCAATGGTGTAAAGATTGGAAGTTCAAATTGAACGAAACTAAGTCTTCACACGTAAATTTCACTTATAAAAAATTGAGTCACCTTTGCCAGTTACAATGAATAATATTATTATACCACACGCGAACTTTGCAAAATATTTTCCCTAGAGAAAATCACCCTAGGGAATCAAAACTAAAGTGGAAGGAGCACATGAAATTAAAGAAGAAGGAGCTGGACATCAAATACACTGGGTTGAATTGCCTAATTGGCAGAAAATCCTCTCTTTCAACATATAACTAAATTTTGATCTACAATCAAACATTGAAGCCAGTCTGGGCATACGGTATTCAAATATGGGGCTGTGCCAAGCAAACCCATATTAAAACTATTCAAACGTTTCAAAATAAGGTATTCGCCCTTGGTATGTTCTTAATACATATATTCATAGGGATCTTCAGATTTTTTTTATAACGGATAAGATAAAGAAGAGGGTTTCACGCCGTAGATTTCGTTTATCCCGCCATGTCAATAACGAAGTAGCACGATTAGCTGACGATTAAAATTTTGTTCAACTTCAAAGAAGGCTTAAACGGAGGTTAATATCTATTATTCATCAAAAATTTTTACTGGAATATTGCTGAATCATAGATGTCTACAAAAGCTTTCGACGGCCAAATTTGTATTAATGGTTAGTCTTTAGGACTAGTTTTAATTTGGGACAAAAGGCAATGAATAAGGTTTGCCTCTAGGGTCCCAGAAAAAGCAAGTATTCCACCCACCCTCCCCTTTCAAGATGCTTTGCGCCCGCTTTTTACAAAATGGTACTACATCCTGTAGGGTTAATTTTGATTTACCTTTGGTAGTATAAGTATTCTATATAATTTGTGTTTTAGAAGGGTGAGTTATAATAAAAACTGAACACTTCCTCAAGAAAATTGTAAAGATTTAATAACATCTACATTGTTTTATAATAAGTATATAGGTACGCATTTAGTTATATATTCTTTTCGCGATCTGATGCAAAATGTATTAGTAAGCAAAACATAACATAAGTATACATTAAATTTCTTGAAAATATATTTTTAGGACAAAACTTAATAAGAAAATGTTATTCTATTTTATTAAATATTTACAAATAGGGTAATTTCAAAAAAATATTTAGGGCGGAAACTTGCGGATATGATTTGTAAGGGTAAAGCTTTTTTAATTTCATTTTAAATAGGAACAAAAAAAAATAAAATTATGAATAAAAAAAAAGTTCATCTGACAAATCGCATTTTACAGGGTTCGCACCTGAGACTTTTTGCATAGAAATCGTACAATATACGCATTACCCTATATACGTTAGTATTAGTGTTAACTGGTTATATATTGACGCGTTTTATTCGCATGTATTATAAAATTCATATACATTATGTGCATGAATTTTAGTAGAGATTTATTTTTTGCGTAAGCAGTAATTGATGGCTTAAAGTGCGTATTGTCAAAGTTATTTTACAATTTTATGCGACATAAGTCAACGCGAGGTTCTCAAATAAATTACTCAAAAGATATTATATCTCAATGGAACTAACTATTTGTTTAATTATGTATTTTTTCGTATTTATTTTTCGTATTTTAAGTTTAATCGTATAAAAGATTAGGGAAAAAAACATATCTATATGTATATTAGGGGTGTGTTTTTTAAGAAAAAAAGTAAAGTTGAAATATCTAAAGAAATGGAGCACAATTTCAAAACTACAGACCTATTGTGATCGTTAATTTCAAAAAACAAAGCATGATATGTTTGATTGTTAATAGAATTAATGACAATGTAAATAGAAATAAAAAATCACTTCCTACAACCACACTGCATAAAAATCAAAAGAAGCATTGATATTACTGTTTTTATAACTCGCGAATCTTTATAATAATTTTTTGTTTAAGTTTAGATGAATTTTTCGCCTAGTTTTTAATTAGGTATCAAAAACATATATTTTGCATAGTAAGAATTTTACATAATGATATAATGCAATTTTGCAACTGTTATGAAGCGTGTATTCGCTTTGTTTTTGCAATTTTCATCTTTTTGTGTTATGAATCGAGTTATTATTCTACAAATTATTTTCTATTATTTCGAGTTATTATTGTACAAATTTAAAATTGTAATATTCAAAAAAAAAAAAATAAAATTTGGCAATTGTATAGATGGGTCTATGCTCGTTTTCTTAGCAGTATTTTATTTATTTAGTAATTAAAAGGAAAAGTAAAGTAGTAAATAAAAAACAAAAAGAACTTCGTAGAATAAATCTAATGGAAGCCACTCATTAACTTACATTAAAATTTTTAAAGCAAATTAAAACAGGACAAAAGCAATATGCAATATTTTTGATTAGCTTGTGATTTAAATCAAAGTATGCACACATATCTGTTTTATAAGTAATTCAACTCGCTCAAAGTCGTTAGTTTCCTTTTGCTTGTCACTTCCACTTTTCATAAAATATTCCATTTTTATTAAGAAATAGATGGTAATAAGAGTTAACTGTGTAGGCAAGAAAGAAACAAAGTATTGCAAACAAACGAGTGTATCAAAAATAGCGAAATGATATAAAATTAAATTAAGTTACCTTAAGTAAAAATTTTTTATTTTTATAAATTTTGATAAAATTTACTTTTTATATTTTTTTTCGTTCATAAAAGTTATACGTAAAAACATTCGAATGTATGAAAGCAATGTATATATGTAACATATATATACCTACTTTATATGGCTGCTTCAAATTTTATTTATATATACATAAATACAGGATAAACGTCGTTTTTGCCATAATAAAAACGCAACTTGAGTCTGGCGTTGACTTAAAGTCAAGTCATATTCGTAGGAAATTTGTGTTTTAAATTTTTAAAGACAAGAATAAAATAAAGATAAAATATTTGTAATTTATATTCATATCAATAAATGTATTGAAAAATTATAAATAATTATAAATTTAACTTGTATTATAAACTAATTATAAATTTATAATTTTTATTAAATTATAAACTAATTATAAATTTAACTTGTTTTTAATATTATTAGTCTTTTTAAGATTTATTTTTATTATTTTTTTAAATCATGTACAGGGTGATTCTCAAAGGTATACAACAACATATACCATTCGTTAGAAGATCGAAAATGGGTAAAACAATTGTTCCGAACTGGGTGCCAAATCTCAAGTGTTTTCGAATTCTAGGAATTTTAAACAAATTTTCACGAAATTTTTACTTATCCAAGTTTTTTTTTACTACAACTTTCGGGCTGAAAAAGATAGGAACTTCAAACAAAGAGTTTCTGAAAGGTCTAGTAAGGGGCTTAAAATAAACACGTTGCTTGATTCTGTATTTTGTGGATCTTCGGAACACAAAGTTTTCGAACTTTAGTCAAAATTAAATTTTTCTCTTGTTTTAGTTTTTTAGTTTTTTCTAACTAGATTATTTCGTAAGAAATTTTTTAAATTCTTGAAATTTTTTCTTTTTTGCAGTTGCTTAAACGTCAAGCCCTCAAACATTAAAACATTTTTTATGGTATAGAAGATATAGCACAAAAATCTCAAATATTGTGAGCCACAAATTCAAGTGAAATTAAACCAGATATTGATAAAACTAAAATTAAATTCAGTTTAATATTCCTTTATTCAAAATTTTTACAAATTTCTCAAAGCAAACAACAATTTTCCTACGAAATTCACCAAATTCTGCCAAATGTTTTAAATAATATCTTAATAATAACATTTGGCTCATAAATATGCCAAATGTTTTTTTGAGTGACTCTCGTCATCCAAAATTATAGTTGATAATTACAGCGCTTAAAATAAGTAATAATCAAAAATAATGAAAAATAGGGTCTTTAAAATCTTGACATAGAAATGCTTTTTGTGTTTAATCTTTCATAAAAATTTCTTAATCCTTGACGATTTAAATTAAAGCTTAAATGGCTAGGCAAAATTCTAGAAGAAATTTTCACGGTTTTAAAAAATTTCTTACCAAATTGCCTAGTTGGAAAAAACTGAAAAAAAAAAACAAGGGAAAAATTTGATTTTACCAAAAGTTCGAGTGCTTGGTATTCCGAAGGTTGCTTGGATCTATATTTTATGTTTAGCAACATGTTTATTTTAAGCCCTTTACTTGACCTTTCAGCAACTGTTTGTTTCAGGTCCCCATCTTTTTCAGAACGGAAGTTATAATCAAAAAAACTTGGATAAGTAAAAATTTCGTGAAAATTAGTTAAAATCCCTGGAACTCGGAAACCTTTGAGATTTGGCACCCAGTCCGGAACAAATGTTTGAGCCATTTTCGATCCTCTAACGAATGGTATATGTTGTTGTATATCTTTCAGAATCACCCTGCATAAATTATAATAATTTTTTTTATTTTAACATTCAATTTTTTTGAATCGCTTCGCTTTTATGTATGTATATTATGGATACAACATTTTTGCCGCCTTGTGCTGGAATAAATTACAGAAATGGTTTTGTGAGCCTCTAAAATGGTTAATATTTTTCCCTATACTTCATATACGAAAATAATGCTTTTGTGTGCCTTTTTAAATACATTATAAAAAATCTGATGTGATGAGCACATAACCGACCGCATTGTGTATTGTCTAGTTAAAGTGTTACAGAATATTATAAAAATGTCTGTTAAATACTTCTTTCCAATTTTTAGGACATTAGTAAGCTTGTAGTTAACATACCTAGAAAAATGTAAATTTGGCTCTTAGTAGAGTTTCGCTTTGTGCTACCCGAATTCCCAGTTAGTTTCGGTAACAGTCAGAACTCAAATATCAAATTTCAAGAAATTCTATCAATTCGTTCCGTAGATATGGTGAAAAATGTAAAATCGGCCCGCAAATCAGTTTTCGAGCCCTGATCTTTCCAAAAAATTTATATGTTCATTATTTCAATACGAAGAATTTAAATATTAAATTTCAATGAAATCGGTTAATTTTTTCTCTTTATATACGCAAAAATGTATATTCGGCCCGTAGTAAACGTCCAGTTGCTGACACCTGATTTCTTCCAAAACATAGGAATTTTCGAGGACAATCGAGCTGAGCTTATATATGAAATTTCAAGTAAATCGGTTGAATATTTCCTTCAAAATGTTCAAAAATGTAAAACAGGCCCGCTAAAAAGTGCAGTTCCCGAGGCCTGATATATACCAAAAGTTGATCAATCCGTGCCATGGTGGAAATAAACTTACATATAAAATTTCATCAAAATCGGTTCAGCCGAACTTGAGATACACGCGTGCACACATAGACCGACAGACCGACAGGTTGCTAAAAATAGTTTATTTACACTTCCCTACTATGGAGAAGTACGTTCCCACCGAAAACTCGATATGCAAAATTTGTTGCCATCACATAACCTACCTATTGTTTACACAATATGGTCGGTAAAAATAGGTAGACATCTATTCCGTACTCTTCCCTACCCCCTAAATTCCTGCGTGTATAAAAATGAAACTAAGAAGGTACATATACTGTTTAACTATTTTAGCTAAAGAAATTTTTTGTACACAAATATGTATTAGTAAATGATTCTATTAGTGTGATGTAAAAGATTTATCTACTTTGATTTAAATTTTGTACTTTTTCGCATTATTACTTGTTCTGGCTTTAATTTTATTTGCATATTTGCACACATTGTGTGAATTTTTTCAAAGCGTAGGTATTTTAAAAATTTTTTTTCTGGAAAAAATCGCGCGTTTTTTGGTTTGCGGTACACACATATGCATTTACATTTCGCTCAATTTTGTATTTATGTTTGAACTGTGAAGCAGAGTATATCTATCTATGAAGCAGTATGACTCGTTCCAAGCCGTTAGTTTTCGTTTGCTTGTTACTTTTAAATCCTCAAAATATTCCATTTTTATTAAGAAATAAATGGTAAAAGGAGATGTTTTGTTTTTTTTTTTAAATGTTTTATTTATTGGTTCTTTTTGATACATTTCTATAATTCAAAATAAAACTAAAGAACTAAAATGTAAGTACATGGTTACAACAGTAACTCTTTCATTTAAATTTAAGATATTTAAGTAAAATTCCAAATATGTATCTTTGAATTTTGTATAATTTAATAATGTTTAATATTAAATTATAGTTTTAAATATGCATATAATTTTGCATCTCGTTATTATATTGGGGTGTTGTAAAAAAAATATTTAACGGTATTTGTCGAAAGGAAAGAAAAAAAACAACTGTAATATTATTAAAAGGAGTTGTGTAGGCGAAAAAGAAACAAAATATTGTAAACAAACGAGTGTATTAAAAATACCAAACTGATATAAAATTAAATTGAGGTAAAATTTTTGTTTTAATTTTTATAACAAAATTTATTTTTCATAACATTTTATTTTTCATGTCATAGGAAAACAAAATGTTAAAATTTTATTTTAGTTAAAAATTTCACATTTTGTTACATTGTATATATGTAAATAATGTACATGAGCAAGGTATATGCACAATATGGTGTAGTAATATGTATATACTCATTTTATATGGCTGCTTCATGCCTATTTTAATGTCTAAGTAAGAGTTACTTGACTTTAAGTCGACTCCATTAAACTCAATAAAAAATTTCGTTTACTTGTCTTGAAGTGCTAATAATGATATGAAATTTAATAGCTAAACGTCGTTTTCGGACTTTTAAGCTGACATAGTAAAAGCACAACTTGAGTTTGGAGCTGATTTCAAGCCAAATAATTAAAGCTCGAATCTGTAATATAACAAAGTAATTTATAAAGAAAAAAATGTGTATTACTGATATATGTGTATTCATGAGTATATTCATAAGAAATATTTGTTTTAAATTTCAAAAGACAAGATTGAAATAAAAATAAAAATTCGTAATTTATTTTAATGTATATTAAAATATGTAATGACAAATTTGTTTTAAATTATTTATCTTTTTAAAATTTGTTTTTATGTTTTTTTTTATTTTACTACTTAATTTTTTTTCTAAATCACTTCGTTCTTTTAATATGGATACACCATTTTTGCCACTTTGTGCTGGAATGAATTACATAAATGCTCTTGTGCGCCTTTAAAAATAGATTATAAAAAAAAAGTAGACATCTATTGCGTACTCTTTCCCTCTCCCAAAAACTCGTGCGTATATAAAAATGAAAACGAAAAGATATGCCGGTTAATAAGATAGCTAAGGAAATTTTTAATATACAAACAATAGTGAGTGATTGCATTAGTGTAATGTAAACGGAGAGTCAAACTACTTCTTAGATAAATATACTTTGCTTTGAAGTAATAATTCGAAAAAGAGAAAATGAGAAGAGGAATAACACATAATAATATGATGCAATAATCTACAAAATTAATCTGTTATGCAATTTAACATGTTTTTACAGTGGCTTATGACGATTTGTTATTTTGTTTTTGAGTTTTTTTTATTCTTGTTAATATTTTCAACCGATTTTGTGTATGTAATAGAAGTAAAATAAATGAAATTTAATTTTTTTGTACATGTGTTTTTTGCTGTTTTTTCAATTCGTGTAGTAAGTATAAAGTTAAAAGTCTTTATGATCAACCATTCGATGTACGTATGTATGTATGTACATATATTAAGAAGAACATAAAAGTGGGCAAGAGTATGAAAAAGGAGTTTTTTTTTTGTTTTGTCAGAGTGCTTTTTATTGGGTTTTTTAAATAACAACATAAAGTAAGTATCAGTGAGATTTGTATGAGCAAATTTTTGAAAATTGTGTATATTTTTGTGTTAAAAAATGTTTAAAATCTGACATTTTTAGGTTAAATTGATTTCCATGTTCTATTTATGATCATTAACAAATTACATAAATGCAAATAAAACTAATTTCCTTTTTAAAAGAAATATATGTATATATACAGTGAGCGACATAATTAATCGTACGCATGATAAAAGCGCCCGATTTTGTATTTCTAAAACGTATACGAAAATGAAATTTTGTAGGAACACTTGATTGAATATATGTTTGTGTTTAGCTACAAAAAATTGTGAGAAATGCGAATGAGTAATCCTCAAATTTGCACATTAGTTTTTTTCCTACTTATTTTTGCGACATATTTAATCGTACGATAAATTTAAGGTTATTTTTCTGATGAAAATTTTAGAATTTTATAAAAATTTTGAGTTGTTATCATTCTTAGAGGCATTTTTGAATGCAATGCGTTTATTTTTGTAGAAATTTTAATGGTCAGTATTTAATATTAGTTCGATATGGTTAACGATAAAGAATCCAGTATTGAGTTCAGAGAACTCGCAATAAAATACCACTCGGAAGGGTTTTCTTTGGGTGAAATAGCTAAAATTCGAAAAGGGAGTAAATCAACTGTTAAAAATTTTAAGAAAACTGGTTCTGTTCGATACAGGAAAAAAACTGGGAGGCCTAGAAAATTGGACAAACGTGAAGAAAGACAAGTTTTAAAAAAAATAAGGCAAAATCCTAAGTTAATTGGTATCAAAATAGCTAAATCAATTTCAGAAAGCTATAAGAAAGATGTTTATAGTCGTACAATTCAAAGAATACGAGTATTAAACAGAAGTGGTTTTCGTGCCTAAGAATATTCCAAGAAAAAAACCGTTTATATCAGATACTAATAAGAAAAAGCGAATGGAATTTGCTAAAAGTCATATTAATTCAGATTTATCTCGTTGGAAAAGGGTAATTTTTTCTGACGAGAGTAAATTTAATATTTTTGGACATGATGGGCCATCTAAAATTTAGAGAAAACAAGAGGACGCACTCAATACAAAAAATTTAGTATCCACTGTAAAACATGGTGGAGGCAATGTTATGGTTTGAGGATGTATATCTTGATACGGAGTTGGAAGTCTTGAATTTATTGATTGCAAAATGGATAAATTTCATTATTTAAATATTCTTAAGGGTAATTTAAAAGAATCGGCTCGAAAAATGTGTTATAAAAATGAATGGATTTTTCAACAGGAGAATGATCCTAAACGTACCACAGGTATTGTAAAGGGGTGGCTTCTCTTTAATGTACCAAAGCAACTTCATTCCCCTCCAGAATAACCGGACCACAACGCTATAGAGCACATTTGAAATTTTTCAGAAAATCAACTTGGCAAACACAAGATAACTTCCAAGGTTACCCGCAAAACTGCCATTAAACGAGAATGGGAGAATATACCAATTAAATATTTACAAACTTTGATTGAATCAAAGCCAAATAGATTGCAAGAGGTTCAAAAATGATGTGGTGGCAACACTAAATACTAAACAAGGAATTAGAATTGAAAGTCATTATAAATAATTTGGTTAAAATTATGTGTACGATTAAATATGTCGCGTTTTTAAATGAATTTTTTATGTTTTTTGTTATAATTCAAATTTTTTTTATAATTTTTGCAAAAATTTCAATTGAATTTATAAATTTATTTGTTTTAATTTTGTTTCTATTTAAAAATTGGGTTAGTTTATTTAATTTCGTTTTTTATTAAGGTTTTTTCATTCGTACGATTAATTATGTCGCTGACTGTATATAAATTTCTGTTTTTGAGAAACTTACATACATACATATATTATGTCCTAATGATATTACACATAACTTTGTGCAATTGAGCATAAATTATTCAAATAATTTTTTATACCGCTATATACAATTAATATTTTAACGAAGCCAAAACGAAAGTTTGTTTAACTGATAAGATTTAAGTATGTATATCAAACATACAAATCAAATTTTATTAAAATAGTTGATCACTAATTAGGTGCTTCCCAAATGCAAAATGTGTTCAAAGTTTTCCAAGTATTTTTTTTTTAAACCTTTTTTAAAAGTCAGATCATGAAGTTAAATTTTCCGAATTTATTTTTTTAATAGTTTTGTAGTTAAAGTAAATAAACCAACGATATAATTTAAAGTATAGAAAAATTATATTTATGAAAATATTCTAATAAAATGAAGCAATGCTAACCATGGTAATCCATGAGTTTTTCTGTATAAATTTGATTAGTATACATATATACATATATATGTATAGTAACTCAATACATATATATACACTCTATACATATATTTCAACTACATTTTACTCAACGAACTTTAATCGGAAGGAATTTAATTCTTTTTATTTTAAAACTAAAAGTAAAAAAGTATTTAATCCTTACTTTTAATTTTGTAAATTTTTAGCTCAAAATTAAAAATGATTGTTTATTTTAAAATTGTTTCGTTTTTCTCTTAGTTGATAATATTTATATTATATCCTTTCGTTTATAATTAATCCTTTTTAGTTTTCTTAAAAAAATCACAATTTTTTTTTTGATTATTTATATTTGATTTTTGTGCACTCACGAAACCGTAAGCCGCGGTTTAATAAATAAAGAATAAATAATATAAGTTTCTAGCAAAAAATATTTTCAAAAATTATGTTTTTATCTTAATTTTATATTAAACATTAAATTTTATAACAATGTTATATTCCAATTTGCAAAAATGAGGACAACAAAAAGCTTTTAATTTTTAATAAAAGAGGAGAAGATCTTGCTCGATGAAACGATCAGCGTACTATGATTAGGAATACATTACTATGTTAAGCTTTTATATGATACTACAAAAATGCGCGAATTTAATAAAACTAAGAAAATTAAAAAGAAGCAAAATCATGTAAGAAAATCATAGAAGAAAAGATGGTTTTATATTAAAATTTAATACAAAAGCAGAATTTTTAATTTAAACAGCTTTAAGAGCAATGGGCCATATTTGTACAATCATCAATTTGAAAATTACAACAAAATATTCATAATAAAAAAAAGCTCCAACAGTTAAATATTCTGTCAAGATTTATTGAAAACCATAAAAAAGAAGAAATAGAAACACATACGAAAAAAACTCTTTCTCATTCCTGCAGCAGTTTTGACGACAAGCAAAACATCAATAATTGGCAGTCGATACCGCTGCCGAAATAAAAGATTTTAAAATATAAAAATATGTAAGTACATACTCGTATCATCAGAATGTTATATATGCATGTAATCAGTGTGGCCAATTGATATTGTCAGAAATCTATCATTTTAACTGTAATTTAAATTTTATAAATTACGCATATTTTTTCACTAATTTTACCAGTAAAATATTTTAAGTGAAAAAGCAATTGAAATTCCGTGTTTATTATATTTTCGAAGTTTATTCTTATTTTTTCTTATTTTCTGCTATCAATGAGTACAAAAAAAATAAATAGCTAATATTGCATTATTGAAAACAGGGAATACATTATCAGATTTAAGGGGTTTTTATTAATTCAGTTCTTTAACAGGCTTAACTTTAACTCGCCGTAATAAAATGCGTTTGGAAAACCATTCTGTAATTGAGAAAAGTAGTGAATACATCTAATTTTCACTATCTTTTTTTTCAAATTTAAAAATTTTAAAATTTCAAAATTTTAGGTTTCATAACAATGTTATTCACGTCATTTATGACAATGATTGACTATTTACAAGGTTCAGAGTGTCCATACTGTGTAAACATAAAATACTTAGCCGAAGTTTTTGCATACTGTTTAGAACTTTCAGCGCATTCTTATTAAAAATTTTATTTTACTTTATATTAGACTAATGAAAGTTATTGAAAACTGTGGCGGTTTGGAAATACTAATATCTATCGGTAAAACTAATATCTACACCAACTAAAAATAAAAAACAGTTATACTGCTTTTAACTATTTGGTTTTCAGCCAAAAATTTTAGCTTTCAGTTACATTGAATTGGCCACACTGTATGTACCTACATATATGTACATGTACATGTGTAGTTATACGCGTTGATATTTAATAAATTTTTTTTACAATCATGAAAATAAAAATGTATGATAGAGAGATAATAACATATAAATCTTTTATCTCCCAATGAATGAGAAATATAAAAAATAATAAAACAACACAAAATACAATCGATGTTCTCTTGGTGCAACAACGCTGCGTTTGCTTATATTTTCTTTAATTTGTGTGTACATATGTATATTTTTGTTCACCTACTATAAAAATTTTTCTTATAAAACTAATGTTTGTTAAATTTTAAAACTTTATTATTGTTTTTTTCTCTCTATTCATTGTTGAAACAAAATTGTCTAGTGCTTAATCCAGTTTGTTTAAATGTCGATTCGTATTTTTAAATCGAAATCTTCAAAAATATGATTAAAAAAAAAATTATTTGTCAAAATTGACTTTCGTGAAAAAAATTTGTATGTGGTGTTGTAATGGTAGATATATGTATATTATATAAAATATTCGTTTTCAAATTAAATTAATGAGCTTTTCTTTTCTCTATGAAAAAATTTTTATTTCAAGCAAGGATTTTTTCACAAATAACGTTAATTGAAAATGAAAAGGTAAACAAACTGCTTACAAGCTACTGTTTTACAAGCACTTATGGCAAAAAGTTTTGCTTTGTAAAGGTTTATTGGTATCTAAAACGAGAATTAACGTTTTGTTATCTAATGAGTGTAAGTCTTAAGTACCTAGATTTTCTTATAGTTACATATTATAAGAACAATAGTAATTTTATAATAATATTAACCTTTTTTATTTTGTTCTTTTGTTTGTACGAGTACTTTGATAAAAATGATTGAAATAAACTGCACTTAGAATTTGGTTTTTTTCTATTCAATTAAAATTTGCGTAAAGTTCAAATTAAATAAAGCCTGCAAAATATTATTTTGCTTTTATAGGTACTGTGTCATTGATAATTCAGTTCTAAACTTCTCCCTAAGTACTAAAGATGTCCTATGTTCGTAAATAAAGTACTGCAAGTGTTGTAAAAAAAATGCGGTAATATTTTTCCAGTTTGTGTTATAACTGCAACTGCATGTCAAAATTTTTAATATATACGCGCATCAACTCAGTTTTGATTTTACTACTGCGGAAACTCTTTTGTATTTAAAAATATAATGCCGGATATACCGGATTTTTTAGAAGTTTCTTTTAAATTTTATTATTACATTAATAAAAAATTTAAATTTATATTTTAGTGAACTGGAAGTAATAAAATATTTAATTTTGTGGTTTTAATTTTTAAAAACACATAACGATCTTAGAACTTTCACAACTAAAAAATTTTTTTATATTAATATCAAATTTGTAGCTTTGCGTCTTTCTGTCGTCTAAGGTAGAAATACCAATTAGGCTTATTGCATTATCAAAAAGACCTATATTAAATAATTGTCACAAAACTTAAAAAATTGCACATACATATTTATACACATACATATATATAATAATTCATATATGAGGGTCTTAGAAGCAGAGTGGCGTAAGCCACACATAAAAAAAAACTTTTTTTTGCTGCAATCGGTTATGTACATCTTCTAAAATCAGTAATATTAGTTTCCAGTTTCGAAAGTTTTAAAATTTCATACTTTGTTATACGGTACATACCTATTCAAGGTAGATACACAATATGATGTAGTAAAATTTTTGGTCCCCCTTTTATATGGCTGCTTCAAGCTTATTATTGTCTATATAATAATCTTTAAAACAAAATTGAAATAAAAATAAAAAATTAAAAGTTTATATTACAATAAGTGTAATGATAATTACTAATTACAAATTTTAAGTTTTTTTTAATATTATTTGTCTTTTTCAAATTATATACATATAATATGTAAATTATATTTTTTTTTATTTTAATAGTCAAATTTTGTTTTTAAATGGCTTCGTTTTTATAATATGGGTACACCATTTCTGACACCTTGTACTGGAACAGAAATAAAATTCCCGCTTTTGAAATTCTTAATATTTTTTCCTATACTTTATATACGAAAAAATAAATAGCTCCCGCTTTTAAAAATACATTATAAAAAAACTCTTTCCTCTCCCAAAAATTTTTGTGTATAAAATTGAAAATAAGAAACTATACTGCTTAATTCTTTTAGCTAAGGGAAATATTGTTGAGTAATTGCATTAGCATGTATTGCAACTACGCTTTTCTGCCAACTATCTCCAGTTTTGTAGCTAAGATACATGTTAATGCACACATAAAAAGCAAACATTGCAATTGTTGAATTTAAGGGAATTCAATATTTTATTGGAAATTTATTTTAAATGTGTATCTAAGTATGTATACATTTAAAATTAATCCGTGTGCCTTCTGTTTTGTAAAGTTTTTGACGGTAAAAAAATAAGTACATAATTTGTCAACCGGTAAAATATTGATCGTGTGATTTTTTTTAAGTATTCTTTTTACAATAAAACAGTAAGAAATGAGATATTTGAAAACATAACATAATGTGGTACATAGTGCATAATTACTTTTTTGTGTAAAACATTATTTTTATTATTATATTTATAGGGCTAAAAAATTCTATAATAAAACTATAAAGTTATTATCATATGAGTCCATGGAGATGCCGATTGAGTTTGAATTTTTCAAGACCAAACTATGCAAGGCTATGTAATTGGTCTGTCTGGTGCAAAAGTTAAAAAAACTATAAAAAGATAAAACAATGACGTAATTTCTCGCAAAAACAATTCTCATTTCAAAAACAAAATTAACCAGACGGAACAGTAGAAAAATTTTTTGAAAACTGTATTAATAGATGATAAACGCCAAAATATTTCTCAAATATGAACAAATCTAGGGCTTCCTGTTAGAACATTATATCTCCATTTTTGATAAAAAAAAGTTATGAATGCAGTATTACTTAAAACTTTCTTCGAACTTGTCAAGAACATTCTAACTAACCAATTGTTCCAAAAATTTCTATAACAAAATTAGATATTAACAGTTATTCACTTCTTGAGATCATAAAATTTTCTTAGAAGACATTAAAATATAAATATGTCATGTTATATACTTTTGAAATGAAAATGTATTCTGGTTTTTATACCGTTTCATTTCAAGTTGAAAAAGACTCATTTGCACATACTTATTTCTACATTTCATATTTAAATATTCATGTTGGTTATTTTCACCTAAGTGAAACGCACGTTTTTAAACATTTAAATGATACAAGATACGTGAACTTATTCAGTTCTGATTGATTCTAACTGCTATTGGAAAAAGTTGAATCTTATTTGATGTAGAAAAATATCTTTAAATTTTAATAATATGTAATTTTTAGTAGAAACATTTTAAAATGCTAACAATTTAAACCATCTTCGCTAAATTTTTACTAGTCAATGTTTTAGTAAAACAAAAATAACGTAAAAAATATTTCAATGGTAATTTACTCGAAATTGCAAAAAATCCAGATATCATATTCCGACAGAAAACATAGAAAATTTCAATGGTAATTTCACATAAAATATTTCAATGGTAATTTACTCGAAATTGCAAAAAATCCAGATATCATATTCCGACAGAAGACATAGAAATATGTTTTGGTTATACCAAAAATTGAAAATCTTGATTTTGGATTATAAAAGTGTGAAACTGAGAAAAAACCATTAGTCTGTTTTTGTTTTTAATTACAAATTTTTTAAAAACATATTATTTTTGATAAATTTTTTTTAAATAAAACCTTTTGTCATATTAACATTAGCCTAAGAAAGATCTCCAAGCCTTGCCGAAGAAAATTGAAAACGAAAAAAATAACATGTAGAAAAGGAAAACGAAAAAAACATGTATTCTCGATTCTCATAAGTCATAATAATGCCATATACATCTACCAGGCCTCCAAGCTCAGAGAGTAACCCAAAAACAATTTCAAAATTTATATGAATTTTTAATGGAAAGTGACAAGAGATGTCGGAAATAATTTGCGTGAAGAAAATGGATTAATATATTTAGCTCTACGGATTCTACATATTTTTTTAATTTAAAATTTAAATTTAAAAATGATCGGTTGGTAAATTTTATCTGAAAAATATCTTCAAAATTAAGGTTTTTTGCTACCGAAGTTTCTCAAAATTGGAATTTTTCGCATCTTTTTCCATATTTTCCAAAGCTCACAAAAAACATTTTGACTAAAAAGTCAAAAAATCAATGAATAGTAACGCTACTTCCATGAAAGAAAATTTTTGATGTTCCCCGATTTATTTAATTCTATATTAATCGACTTGGTGCAATAACTAAATGCGCATACAATTTATAACATCATATGTCATTGTTGATGTCATAAATTTTTCCTTTTGATATCTGATTTGGTTCGAATTGAAATCGTGGTATTTGGGCTCCTTAATAATTTAACTTCAATTGAAGATTTCAATGTTTCAGTCGGTATAAACCGACTGCACTTTGACAATCTAAGATTAAAAATTTCTACAAAACTTCAGCACAACTTCGGAAATATATCTGACCTGAAATTGGACACACGACTACCGAGTTTTATGAATCTAGCTTTAATACTTTTCTAAATGTTTAAAATTACATTTCACCAAAACTTTAGTGTTATATCTGACCTGAAATTGGACACACGTTTGCCCAGTTTCATGAATCTACCTTTATTAGTTTTCCAAATATTCAAAATTAACTGTCGTGGTTATATGGCAGTTACACCGAACAGGTGCAGCCGCTCCATTAAAATGTTTAGAATATACGTACAACATAATTGGACACACCTTTACAAAATTTGATATTAATATCTCTATAACTTTTGGAAATACTTAAAAACACCTCTTTGAGTTATATGGCAGCTACCCGAACCCGTTGTCCGAATTGGTTCATTAGAATAGCACCCGTCGTTGAGACAAAAGAAAAAACATGTGAAAGTTTGGTGTTGATTACATTATTCGTTTTTGAGTTATCGTGCGATCGGACGAACATGTCTAAATCAGCCTAGAATTTACGCAGAGCAAGAATATAATATTTACATGTTCATACCGGAGATGATCCCTTCAAGTGGTTACAAACTTTATTCCAAAGTGAATGTACCCTTCGCGAAATGCAGGGTACAAAAATAAAGATATTTGGGCTAATGTATTTTGCAGCACTGGTCATAATATTATTTTATGTACATGTACACGTTATTATATCATATTTATTATATAACTTTTTAGCCCCGAAATAGCTTTATTTTAAGATTTTATGAAAAAATTTTTGTATAACAAAAGCACGTTTTTCTTTTATACTTTTTATAATTAGAAACACAAACCAAGAAATAAATGATACGTTTTACATTATTATTAGAAACACAAATCGAGAAATAAATAATATTTGAAAATATAATGATCTTACATATTTTTGGTTCGGAAAAACGAATTAATCTTGACGTAAATAAATGTCAGCTTTTATCAGATATCAGATGTTTTGTGGCATCTGAATATGTTTCGTCACCAAGCTTTAAAAAAATATACCTACAGAATATATGTACGTATGTAGTTAGAATTTTATTTTTATTGTTCCAAGCGAAAAACTGTGATTTGTATTGGTGAGGGTTTTTTAATTTCATTTAAAAAAAAATAAAATTATCAATACAAAAAGTTCATCTAGCATATCGCATTTTTTAGGATTCGAACCTGGGCCTTTTTGCATAGAAATTGTATGCTATACGTATTACTCTATATGGTATTAGTATTAACTAATTATACATTCCCTCGTTTTATTCGCATGTATTAAAAAATCCAAATACTAGTCGCGGTTTCTTTTATGCGTATACAGTAATTGATCGAATAGGTCGAAAATTTATTTATGATTTTACGCCGCATAACTCGAAGCGAAGTTTTAAAATAAATTTCTCAAAAGATATTAGAACTCGAAGGAACTAATTGCGTGTTTAATTATGTATTTTTTTGTAATTTTTTTTAATCACTTTTCTTAATTTAAGTTTTATCTTATTATTTATTAGAAAATATTTCGGGTGTGTTATATATTACGGGTGTGTTTTTGAAGGAAAGAAGTAAATTCAAAATATCTCACACACAGAATGGAGCACAATTTCAAAACTACAGACATAATACAGTCAAACTCCTCTATCACGTAATCTCTATAAAACGAACTTCTCTTTAACACGAACTATTTATGTTTACTTAGGATTTTGAAATATGTTATTTGTTTTATATATTTCATTTTTATATTTTAGTCTATCTAGCTCGAATTTTTCTCTATCTCGAACTGTGTTGTGTCATCTTGATGCACAAAGTTTCTTTATCTCGAACTAAAATAAAAATTAACAATTTTTTTTGTTTTTTCGAAGTAAAAAAAAAGAAAACAAACTTGCTATATTTATGTATGCGTGTGTTTTTGTTTTTGCTATAGAGTGAAATAAAAGTTAATAAAAATACCAGTAAATTTTTGTAACATATACGTATGTATAATGTAAGTGAACAACTGCCATTTTATGCCAATTTCTTTTTAGTTTTGAGAAGCTTTAAATTGTTTAACTAATGAAAAATGCCATTTGGATGAATGTGAACCAATAAATAAACCAAAAAAAAGTATTTTTTGTATTATTTATTGAGAGTCTGCCTATATCAATCTTTTAATTCCGACATTTAAAGAGTCCGAGATATAGAAGTTCCACCACTTGCAAGACGTGCAAATCGCGCACGACTAGTTTGTATATAATATCATTCTTAATATTGTTATTGATTGTTATAATGTAGTAACACATTTTCAACAAAATAAATTAAACCAGCAAAGAAATGCTGAATCATGAATCATGAAATGAACACTTAAAGAAGAAAATAACATTGTAATTGAGTGAAATATTTCTGTTACTTTTTACCGACCGCATTTTGTATACAATAGGTAGGTTATGTGATGTGATGCAATAAATTTTGCATATCGAGTTTTCGGTGGGAACGTACTTCTCCATGGTGGGGAAGTGTAATTAAACTATTTTTAGCAACGACAGTGTCGGTCTGTTTGTCTCTGTGTGCAACTTTTGTATTAATTTTTATTTTAACAAATCACAAGAAAGTTCCTGTTACTTTTTATTAATTAATTTCCTTTTTCTTCGATTTATTAAAGCAATTTTAATATTAGTTGTTATTTTTTTTATTTTTATTTATTAATTTCTTTTTCTTTTAATTATTACAAAAATAATAAAACTTAATTTAAAAAATATTTAACATTTTTTTTTCTCTCGCCTAATAAAAAACTCTTTTATTCAAACTTAATTTTTTGACAATCAATTTTCGACGCACTTAATTTAAGAAAGGAAAAATTAAACCAAGTTATAATTTTTCCTTGCTTTTACGAAAAAAAATATTTAAAAACAAATTTTTTTTTACTTTTTTCTTCTTTTATTTTATATTAGGAAACCATTTTGCTGAAAAGAATTATTTTTTAGATTTTTATTTTTTTAGAAATATTTTCACACGAAATTATTAGATTTTTATTTTTTTTTTAGAAATATTTTCACACGGAATAGTTTATTAAGCGATAATTTCAATGCATAAATTTTGTACAAGAAACAAAAAAAAAATTATATTAAATGTTTGTAATATTAGATTCTATTTTCATTATTTATGTAACATAACTCTTAGTACGACGGCTTAAGCTAACATGTGTGATTTAAATAATAATAAAAACAACAAAACGAGAAAAACAAAAAGTTTATTTTGAGTTATATTGAAATGCGATATTTAAAGATGTTCATCTTTCAGTAGACAACGTAGTTCAGGGTATTTGTGACTTAGAAACCAATAAAGGACCTGGACCGGACCTTATACCGCCTATACTTCTTCATAACTGTAGACACAATTTATCATATCCGCTTACTTTGATTTTTGACAAATCATTATCCTCTGGTTTTTTTCCGTCAATATGGAAAATTTCATACCTCATACCTATTCATAAGAAGGAGGATAAGGCTGCGGTTGAAAACTATAGGGGAATTGCCATTCAATCTGTCATTCCTAAATTAATTGAAAAATTGATTACAGGTATAATTGCACCCATTGTTAACCCATTACTAAATACTGAACAACACGGCTTAAGGACTGGTCGCTCTACGACCACTAACCTTTCAATTTTTACATCCGATATTCTTTCGTTTATGGAAAAAGGATTTCAAGTAGATGCGATATATACAGACTTCAGCAAAGCTTTTGATCGCATTGGTCACATTATTTTAGAGCATAAGCTAAGACAATTTGGTTTTAGGAATCCGCTATTGGGATGGTTAAAATCTTGCTTCACCGAAAGGACCCAATTTGTCAAGTTCCTGGGTGTTAAGTCAAAACCTATCCATGTCTACTCTGAAGTTCCCCAAGGAAGTCATTTAGGCCCTATTCTTTTCAATATCTTCATTTCTGACCTCTCTCAGTGTTTGGCGGGTGTTCCGCATCTGATTTATGCTGATGATCTGCAAATGTATCATATTATAAAGGATATTTCTGACACTAATTATTTCCAATTAAAGTTAGAACATCTAAATTCTTGGTGCGAGACTAATAAATTAGATCTTAACGTTAAAAAATGTTATGTTATTATTTTTTACGTAAGCGTTCAAAACCTCTTTCAAGAATATTCACTTCAAAACTCCACTTTAGAACGCGTTGACCATATTACTGATCTAGGCATTATTATGGACAGTAAACTCAATTTCAGTTTTCATTATGATTCTATTGTTTCTAAAGCAAGCAAAATGCTATGTTTCATTAAGAGGAGAGCCAGAGAATTCAACAATACTGAAGTAACTAAATCGCTCTATTGCTCCCTTGTTCGTTCTGTTCTTGAATATGGCAGTATTATTTGGGATCCGGCATTTTCTGTACACAGAAATAAAATTGAGTCGGTTCAAAAACAATTTTTATTATTTGCTTTGAGAAGCCAATATAACCCTTCCATAATATTCCTTCCAATGACTTCCATAATATTCCTTCATATAAAATTAGACTTCAATCCCTAAATATGTTGAGTCTGGAGTCACGCCGGTGTTTGTTGTCTTCTTGTTTTACCTATGATGTCCGAACAAGAAAAATAGATGTGGACTTCATTAGAGACATTATTATTATTAACAACGACGTCAGACCTACAAGACATACTAAATTCTTAAAAGAATATACGCATAGGACTGAATATGCTAAAAATGAACCAATAAATAGATGTTGTACTGTATTCAATCGTTTTAGTCATCTTTTTCCACCAGCAGTTAAAAAATACCTTCAAAAAAAAAATTCATAATTCTCTACTGACCTAGTACAATATCAAATTATACTTATATGACCTGATTGTACAATTATTAAATCGTATAAATATTACATACCTACTCAGCATAAATGATAACATAATAAAATTCTTTCTTTTTATTTATTATTTTTTTTTTATATGTATCATATTACATTTGTGTAATAAATTTATTTAATGTTTTGTTAGTGTAATTCAATTTAGTTTATAAGTATGTATAATGTATATTTTTGTTAATTTTTGTAAACTATTTAAATTTTTGTTATTATGTAGCATCTTGTTTGGCGCAAATTAAAATAAAATAAAATCATTAGAAAAACGAAATAAAGAAAATAAAAAGTATCACTTAATTAGTATTGAAATTTTGTCTATACTGGAAGATGATATATAACGCCCCCCTCCTTAAGGTTGATGTCCTCCTGGACATCACTTTTTCTTGATGTGGTTGGTAATTGGTTAATATTTAATTCTGGAGCATTTTCTTGAACTTTTAATTTAATGCATTTTGATTTCCTTTGTTTTACAAAATATAAAATTGGTATAGTTAATGCCATAGTCAGCAAAATTACAATTAGTATATATAAAATTTTGTTATTATTTTCAAATGACATTTTTATTAATTCTTCAATTTTTTTTATGTTTTCAATTTGTTTTAAGTGGACATCATTTAAGTTTGCTTTTAATTCTACATCTTCTATATTTAAATAGTTTGGTAACATGATATGTTCAAATATATAATTTTCTTTATTTGTAAATACAATATTATTTAATTCAATAGAACAGTTACTAAATGTAATTAGATAATTTTTGTTTAAAATATAAGTAATATTATTAACAGAGGTTTTTAATATTAGGTTCTCTGCGTTTTTTACTAATATATTGTTTGAAGATATTTCGATAATTTTTAAATTTAAGACCGATGAACTTTGTAAAAAAATTAAAAATTTAAACGGAAGTGAAGCAAAAATGAATGTAGGTCAAAGTTTTTCGTTTGCTGACATAGTAAAAAATGCTGAGGTAAGCAAAAAAATTCCAAAAATGAAAAAGCAACTACCGCTAGTAATCAAGCCAGTTGCTAAACAAAAGTGCAATGTAACAAGAGCTGATTTGAGTAAGAAGGTCGACCCTAAAGCTTTCAAAATTAAAATTTTAGAAAGCAGAAGAAATGGGGTTATTATTGTTGAAACTGATGACAGCCAAGAAAGAAAGAAAGTTAAATCAGCGCTTGAAAACAATCTGGATGAAAAATATGAAGTAAAAATACCATAGGAGATAATACCAAAAATTGAAGTTATCTATATTAGTGCTAAATATTCTGAAGTTGAGTTGATAAACAAGTTAAAAGTTCAAAGCCTTCATCTTGAAACAAGTGAGTTAAAAATTGTGAAGATGTATAAAGTTCAAAAACAGAGTGAGGATAAATACAACGCTATAATTGAAATAGACAAGGAATCTTTTCCTATAGTGTTACAAAATGAGAAAGTTTCAATGGGATGGGAACGTTGTAAGGTGTTTGACGCCTTGCGTGTTCTTAGTTGTTACAAATGTAATGGGTTTAATCACAAAGCGGCTGAATGTAGAAACGAGGAAAATTGTTTGAACTGCCTCGGTAAACATAATAGCAGAGATTGCAAAAAGGAAAAAGTTATTAAGTGCATTAATTGTGTAGTTCCCAATGATAAATTAAAACTTAACCTTGATGTTGGTCATGAAACTTTGAGTAAAAAATGTCCAGTTTACATAAACAAATTAAGTATGCTACGGAAAAAAATTGGTTATTAGCAACTACAGTTTCACGAAAATGATTTATCACAAAATAATATGCTCAAAACTTTTGAACCTACCTATGTTTGTGAATTAAAAACTCAAATATCGAATGACACATTAACAAATGAAAACAACGAAGTGACGAAACCTTTATCAAGTTCTACCTCAAACAATGTGACACCTGCAAATTTATTTTCGACTGCTGGAAGTTCTTTCACAATTTTTAATAAAAAAGTGAATAGAAAAGTTTCTGAATAGAAACTTTTCGAAAATAAAGCGTAAATGTATAAATACAAAAAATAATAATAATAACAACAACAACAATGATAATAATAATGTTAACAATAATAAAAATATAAGTAATAATAATAACAATAATAATACAGTTAAAAGTAATTATAATATTAACGTAAATAGCGATGATGCTAATGATGTTAGTACTGGAAATTTCAATGTTTTAAATGCTGACTCGATGAATAATACTAAAAAATCAAAAAAATCTTCCAACTGGATACAAGGCGAAACACTTAACCCATACAGTGATACATAAGAAACAAGCTTTATTAGTCCAATGCTTCCACCAATTGTTAAATTAACTCAAAAATCTCTGGAACAAGGTGACAGCATGTATGTTCTTTCACGTCTAAGAGATCATAGAATTTATAATAATGTAAGACTTTAGCTAGCATACCTTTTGGATAATAATGATGTATGTGTCGATGGAATTATTCATGTTAATATTAAAGTTTTGATAAATCAAGAAGGTCTTCCAACTGACTTGGTAAAGCTACGAAATATCTATGATCAGTATCATGAACAGATTGGTATCTCTGAAAAGGAAGTAGCTAATGATTTGAAGACATACAGAAGCCACATGACTAGTAAGTACAGAGAACATCTACAAAGAACAAGACTGGCGTTGTACAAATATATGAAACCTCTAGGTAAATGATTTTTGAACAAAATAACTTAGATTTAGATTTTGATATTAGTTATAGTGACAATTCTGTCTTAAATTGTAGTAGTGTTTTCGAAACTTCCTCTGATGATAACATGTTTTTTATTGTACATCAAAATATAAGAAGTTTAAGACAAAATTTGAATTTGAGACAAAATGAATTAGTTGAGTATAACATTCCTAATTATTCTTTTTTTGCAAATACTAATGAGTCGTATGCTGCTGGTGGGGTGGGTGTATTCGTAAAAAATACTTATTCGTATTCAAATATTACAAATTATAGTCTTGAATCTGCTGATATTTTTAAAATTGATTGTAAAATTAATGATATTTCTCTTTCTTTTATGTGTGTGTACAGGCTACACAGTTGCTCAGTTAATATATTTCTTAATGAATTCAATAATTTGTTTTTAAATATAAATTCTTCTAATTTGATAATTGTTGGTGACTTTAATTTAGACTCTTTAAGCAATACAGAAAATGTTGATTATTATCTTTCAATTTTAGCAGATAACGGGCTGTTTTCTTTTGTTAATGAACTTACTAGAATTAGCTCTGGGTCTTGTTTAGATCATATTCATGCTCGTTTTGGTGTTATTCCTTTGGACTCGTGTGAAAAAAGTGTGTTTAATTTTGAAATTACAGATCACTGCATGACTGGACTACTTGTTAAGTCTTTAAAAGTTGAGAAAACAAATAATACTCCTATTACTGCTTCCATTACAAAATAGATTATAATAGACTAAATAAAATGCTTCTGTTTGAATTTTGAGATGCTGTTTATAATGATATCGGCATACAATAAATTCATTGAAATTTTAAGCAGCTATATTTCATAATGTACATTTAGCGTTAGACCAAGTGTGAAAAATAAAAAGTTAAAACTGTGGATGAATGATGTCTTGTTGAGAAAAGAGAAATTGAAAAACAAATTAAGAGTCAAGTTATATAAGCACCATTCTAATGTGAAATTGAAAAAGCGTTATAATAAGCTGTGCAAGGTAATAACAAAATATATTGCGGAATGCCGTGATAGATTTTATCATAATGAATTTATCAGATGTAATGGTGACATAAAGAACGAGTGGAGGCTAGTTAATAATTTGCTCAACAAGAACTCGAGTAATAATAAGAAATTGGAATTGATGAATAATGGACTATTGATAACAGATGAGTTTCTAATTGCTAATGAGTTCAATAATCATTTTTCTTCAGTTGCTGTAAAATTGTCTTCTAGTTTGGGTTCTAATTATGATTACAGTACAACGGAAGTAAATAGTGTGCGTAACAGCTACGTTTTTGATAGCTTTTCCGTTATTGAGCTTCTCTAAATTTTTTGTTCTCTAAGTAATTCGGACTCTGTAGGGATTGATAATATTTCCAATAAATTGTTGAAGGAAATTGCTTTTAATATTATAGATGTTCTAGCTTATATTTTCAATTTTAGTGTTCCTTCGGGCGTGTTTCCTGACCAGTTAAAATCTACGGTTGTAAATCCACTCTTCAAAAAAGGCGATAAATCTGTCACAAATAATTACAGGCCTATTTCCTTACTTCCTACAATTTCTAAAATTTTTGAAAAAGCTATAAAAGTTAGAACTTTAAAATACTTAAATGAATTGAATTTTTTTAGTTCGAAACAGTTTGGCTTTAAAAAAGGTGTATCAACTGAAGATGCGTTATTAAATTTTTGCTCGTTTATAAACGAATGCCTAGATAACAAGCGAAATTGTGCAGGTCTGTCTGTTGATGTTACTAAGGCTTTTGACATGGTGAATCATAAAATTCTTTTAAATAAATTATTTGCGCTAGGTTTTCGTGGTTTTATGTTTGATTGGTTTAAGTCTTACTTGGAATGTAGAACACAAAGAGTCAAAATTGGTAGCCAACTAAGTAGTATTCAGTATATTAGGTTGGGAGTTCCACCAGGATCAGTTATAGGACCTATACTATTTCTTACATATATATATATTCACTGTTTGATTTGGAATTTGAGGGTAATTTAACAGCTTTTGCTGATGATCTTGCTATTTCTTATTCTGTCAATAGTCCACTTAATTTAACGTGTGCGATCAACAAAGATCTTAGTTTATTAAGATATTTTTTCTTTCGACATAGGCTGATTGTAAGTGATAAAACTAAATTGATGTTTTTTAATCTTACACAGAAGGAACTTGTTGATATCAATCTTGTTTTTCATTCATCTAGTTGCAAAAATGTTTTTATGAATAGCTGTACTGACCATAATGATAGAAATAAACATTCTGCCTATTGTAACTCCGAGTTTTTCTCAGTAGAAGTAGTCAATCAATTCAAATATTTAGGTGTTTTTTTTGATAGTATGTTGAATTGGTCTGCGCACACAAACGCTCTAAAATCTTATTTGCGCTGTACTTTACGTAATTTTTATCGTTTGAATAAAATTTGTTCGCAAGAAATTCTACAGATGTTTTATTATGGCATTTTCCACTCTAAGTTACAATATGGCATAAGTTGTTGTGATGGTACTTATAAAAATAAAATATATCCACTATTGATTTTGCAAAAATATGTTATTAGAAAAATTTCCAACAGGCATCGTTTATTTCACAGTATGAATTTATTCAGAAACCTAAAAATTCTTCCAGTTAGACAACTTTACTATTACAGGGTTTTAAAGGTTTTTTACTTAAGAGGCGGTTATTTAAACAGTAGAGCTTCAAATCGTTATAGTTTACGTATTAATCGGAGATTTCTAGTTAATATTCCAGTTTTTAGAACTACAAATTAGCGAAACTTTTTTGACATAACTTCTGTTCGCTTGTTTAATAAACTTCCTGAACATATGCGTGCTATTAGGAATTTAAACAATTTTGTTAAAAATGTAAAAAAATGGCTTTTAAATTTTGAGCATGGTTAGGTGGATAATTTGTTAAATAGTTTAGTTTGATATTATAAGTATAATATAGATATGTATAATATAAGTAAAATATAAGATTTAAAAAATTCTTTAATTTAATTATGTTTTAGTTTAGTAAAGATAAATTGAAACAAATAATTGTGGAAAAGAAAAATATAAAATTTTTTTTCTAGTAATTAAAGCATTAAGTAATTGTAGATTTAAATAACACTGTTAATTAAATTATTGTGTCATTTACACTATTTTATTGTTAAATAATAATGCCATATTTCTTATTCTCTTAGTTTAAGCAAATTTTGTAAAAATATAGAGAATAAAGTATAAATAAATAAATAAAAATAAAAAAAAAAAATTTTGTATTAAAGGAGTTTCGTGTAGCTGGAGGATTTGAAACCCCCCCTGAGTGTCAAGTTTTTCTAACCGCAAAATTGCTTGTGTAGAGTTTATAAAAAGGAGCAAAAATGTTAAAATAAAAATTTTATACTTATGGGTTTGTATTTGAGGTTTGACCTGAAATGAATTTAAATTTCCTTTTAATTCTAGAAGGATGAATATTACGATTATTATTATCTATTAACTTATTGTCTTCACGTCAGCTTTCGATCTGAATATACCTTGGGGTGGTTTTGTACCTTTCTGTTCCATCGTTCTTAACTAAAATTTTACCAGAGTCTTCTGGTTCGAATTCACTTCTATTAATGTTTAGTTTATTTATATTAATTATTTTTTTTCTATGAATTAAATTTCTAATTTTTTCTAGGTTTGAACCTTTACCGTTTAGAATATCAAGGGGTCTAACTTCAATTGTCGAGTGGATTGAGTTATTATATTTTTCCACCGCAAGAAAAACCCTATGAATTGTATTTAGTTTGCATTTTGTTGTTTCAAATATTCTAAGATGTTCGTTAAGAGTTCCATGAACTCTCTCAATGTCAGAGTTGCCCGTGTGGGACCTAGGTGATGTGAAATGAACTTCGATATTTTCTTCCCTACAAAAATCTGTCATATTAAGGCTATTAAATTCGTTATCTAGTACAAGTTTATTGGGTTTTTCTAATATAGCAAATCTAGTTCTAAAAAGATCTATAATTAAAGCATTTCTGTCAGGTAAATTTTGAACCATCAAGTGCTTTGAAAATTTGTCGAAAGTTGTTAAAAAGGTCTGTTTGTAGCAATAGAAAACATCGCCGCAAACAATGTCATTAGGTTCGTCAGGAGTTTCATTTATTTGTAGTTTAATTTTTTGTGGGTGGCGATCATATTTAGCTTTATTGCATATATTGCAACTGTTTATAAATTTATGGATTATTTTTTTAATTTTTGGGAAGAACCACTTTTTTCTAATTTGATTGAAATTTTCAATTTTACCCCGGTGGTTTGAGTCGTTCTGAATTTTTTCTATTATTTCTATTGCTTTATTTTCGTTGGGAATATTTTTTGCTTGAGCTGAACATTTATAGAATTTTATATTATTATTATTTCCAAATAGTTCGATTAATTTTTGTATTAGTAGTATATTATATTTTTCGTCACCCAATTTTGAAAAAATACCAATTTTTCCCTTTTTTATAACACGACGTAATAGGTCGTTCAAGTAATTATTGTCGTTTAATTCATTTTCTGATATATGTATTAATTTATATTTGCCATATAATTTCTTTATTTCACGTTCCTTTTGAGGAACGATGTGAATTTGTGTAAGGTATTTATTAACTATATGGTCTACGGTCGGGATGTGGTCGTCCAAATCTTCGACGCCACTATGAATTGTAGCCATGTCAGTGTCGTTTTCGTTATTTACATTTTCAGATATGTTATTTAGATTTATTTCTTGTTTATTTGTATTTATTCTGCTGAGAAAATTAGCAACTTTATTCTCTTTGCCCCTTAAATATTCTATGTCGAACTCATACTCATTTAACCTGATTTCCCAATGTTGTAATTTGGAATTGGTTTCCTTGAGTGAATGTAACCACGCAAGTGGTTGATGGTCCGTTCTAATAATAAATTTAGTGCCATATAAGTATGGGCGAAAGTATTTGGTTGCCCAAACGATTGCGAGAAGTTCTTTTTCTATCGCAGAATAACGAGTTTCATGCTCGTTAAGAGTTCGACTTGCAAAGCAAATTAGGTGTCCATCTTGTGACAAGACGGCACCAATTGTTAAGTTTGAAGCATCCGTTGTTAGTATAAATTGTTTTTTAAAATCTGGATACCTTAAAGTCGGATAATTCGTTATAAGTTCTTTTAATTTTTCAAAAGACAAAACGTAATTTTGGTTGTGAATGTCAATTTTTTTATCTTTTTTCAAATAATTAGTCATGGGCTTAGCTACAGCAGCATAATCTTTTATGAATATGCAGTAGTACCCTGTGATACCAAGGAAACTTTTTATCTATTTTCTAGTCGTAGGTAGTTTGAGTTCTTTGATAACCTTTACTTTATTGTCATTAGGCTTTATACCATTAGGTGTGAGGGTATGACCTAAATACTCAGTATTTTTTGAAAAAAAGTTGCATTTGTCAATCTGTATTTTTAAATTGTACTGTCTTGGTCGTTTAAATATAATATTTATTATTGCTTCCAAATGTTCCTGTAGAGAAGTCGAGAAAATCAATATGTCGTCCAGGTAAACGACGCAAATTTTATTTATTAAATTTCTTAAAAAATGGTTCATGAAGCGTTGAAAGATAGCGGGGGCATTTTTCAGCCCAAAGGGCATACGAAGAAATTCGTAGTGGCCCTGGGGGGTCGAAAATACCGTTTTGCACCTATCTTTTTCATCTACTAAAATTTGGTGGACCCCTTTTGCCAAGTCCAAAGTGGTAAAGTATTGAGCTCTACCCAACTTGTCAAAAAGGGAGTCCATATTCGGAATAGGAAATTTGTCGTCCGTTGTAATTTCGTTCAATATTTAAAATTCCTAATTGGAAAACTTCATTATATGGGCAAGCATATTTAAATTTGGTTTTAATACCATTAACTTCGATCGCATTTTCTAATAAATCGATCCTGGCACCAATTGGTGTAAGCACCTTTTGGCCTAAAATGGCGTCGAAATTTTTGTTCTTTAAATTAAAAACTTTCCAACTCATCATTGTATTTTCGTTAAATTCGGAAGGAGTTTTCGTGATAATTTCACGCTGTATAATTCAATCTCCCATTAAGGTAGCTAAACAAATTTATTTGTTATTGGCGTTTTTAATTGCGATTGCCTTTCTACTGGAAAAATATTTGGATTTATTATTGACGTAGCAGCACCAGTATCTATAAGACAATTAATTTTCATATTTTCTATGGTAAGTTTTGCTATGGGTAATTGGTGGTGAGGCGTAAAGTTCGAAAATTTTCTATGTTCCGCGAGTTTTCCGTATTATTATTACGTTGGCTTGAGTTATTATTGTGGTTGGTTATATTGTAATCGACCTCCATTGGTTCATAATTTCGATTATTATTTCGCGCTCTATTGTTATCAAAATTAGTATTTCTATTTGTATTTGTGTCATTTGCAAAAAAATTTCGAGATTTTCTTCGATTATTCGAAAAAAAATTTCTATTAATTTGGTTTTTATTCGAAAAAAAATTTATATTATTTTGGCTACGATTACCACGGTCGTTATTATTATTATTAGAGAATTGGTTGTGATCATAATTGTTATATCTGTCGTGGTTATTATTTTGTAAGTTGTTACTATTATTATGAAAATTATTATTATTGCTATAATTATTACTAAGACTGTAATTACTATTTTGAAAATTGCTATTGAAACGAGTTGACCTAGCATTCACACTGGAATTATTACGACTAACCGTAATTCCGGTTTGTAATAATTCATTACAAGCTTTTTCCAAGCTTTTAACATTTTTTGTTCTTAAATAAATAGAGTCATTCCTATTTATATTTGAAAGGAATTTCTCCAATATGCTACTTTCATTACACGTCGGTTTGTAATCAATAGGTTTCAGAGTATCTAATTGGTACTTATAATTTAGTTTGTCTAATATATTACTGAGATCGTGATAAATTTGGCTTACCGTTCGGAATTGGACTTTTTCTGCTTCTTCCTTCAATTTAGGTATGTTTCTTGTACCCCAAATGATTTGATGGGCTGTGTTTTTATTTGCTCCCATGTTGCCTCGTTAAGTCTCCTGATGGGTATCGCCGCTTGCGCTTGGATTTTTCCTAGCAATATCCTCAGTACATATTTTTTGTGTGCTGCGTCGGTTAACATCGCTGTTAACGACTCCACTTCGTTGATGAAACTGGATACCTCGTAGTGTCCAGTACCGGTGAATTCTGACATACTTCTGCTTCCCTTACCACATCACTTAAGGTAAAGCCTGAGAGTACCATTTTATGATTATTATTTTGTATTTTTAATTGTTGAAGTGTTAATGCAATTCCTTCTAAATCAGAATCGCTCAATAAGTATAAGTAACAGGTTATTTATTTCTTTTTACCGATAAATACTTGAAAGTAACACTGTTCACTTTTTATAATAATGTTAATAACTCGAATACAGTATAGTAAATTAATTGTTTTTTTTATAATTCACTACTTATTTATTTTATTTATTTTTTTTTTAAAGTTAATAAAATATTGTTTTCGCGAACCGTTTTTTATTTTTTTTAATTTTTAACTGTATTTCGATTTGTTATTTTTAGCACTTTTCCAAAAAATTTTTTGAAAAAAGTGCTTATTAGTTTCACTCTGTCCGTCCGTCCGTCCGTCCGTCCGTCCGTCCGTCCGTCTGTCCGTGTGTCTGTTTACAAAACTTCTACATTCTTAAAGATAGAAAGCTGAAATTTAATACGTACATAGATCTTTACTAGAAACTTATTTTCGTAGAACAAAATTTTTACCTATCTCCCCCCCTCTAGAAGTTATACCCCCCCAAAACCCTAAAAATGGCCTTTTTTAAATATTTGTTGCAATGAAACCATAAGCATTTTTGAAATTTTGCAAACGCAGAAAGGCAGTGGCTTGCTTCCCCTAGCGCGGTATACTATAGTTCAACTTAAGAAAAACAAAATGGCCGTTCAAATTTACCGTTATTTAAAGTCCTTTTTTTCCAAATTTTTGATGTCGTTTTTCTTCTAGACCCCAGACTGTAGAAGCTTGAAATTTTAGGAGCTTTTAGATATTGACAAATTGTTCATTTTGTTAGAGGAAAATTTTTTTCCATCTCCACCCCCTCTCAAGTTGTCACCTCTTGAAATTCGTAAAATTTGAATTTTTGACACCTTATATTTCCGAAACCGCAAGCTTTTCCAAATTTTTATAAACGCAAAAAGCTAACGGTAAATTCCATGAAATTAAAAAATATAATTATTTTTCTTAACTCACACAATTAACCCTTAAAATCGAGCATTATGTTAACCCCTTTTTATATTAATTTTTGCTTTATTTCAAAGACTGCATATATGCGTCATCCTAAATATATGCAATCCTAGAAATAGTTTTGTATATGAATGAAAATAATTTTAATAGTGTGATAGGTATACATAGACTGTATTTAAAAGCAGAATTTTCACTTGTTGAAGGGAAAAGTGCTACAATACAAACCATTGGTTTGACCCAACTTTATTATTTTATTATATGGAGCAGTGTCGGTATCCTACCGACTGCGCCACTTTTTTGTTATTTGTTATTTTATTCCTGTTAGTTTTTATTAATTAATTTCCTTTTTCTTCGATTTATTAAAACAATTTTAATATTAATTGCTATTTTTTTATTTTTATTTATTAATTTCTTTTTCTTTTAATTATTACAAAAAAAATAAAACTTAATTTAATTATATATCCACTTTTCAAAAAATATTTAACATTTTTTTTTTCTCTCGCTTAATAAAAAACTCTTTTATTCAAACTTAATTCTTTGACAATAAATTTTCGACTCACTTAATTTAAGAAAGGAAAAATTAAACCAAGTTATAATTTTTCCTTGCTTTTACAAAAAAAATATTTAAAAACAAAATTTGTTTTTACTTTTAATTTTTTTATCCCACCGGATTGTGTAAACAATAGGTAGGTTATGTGATGGCAACAAATTTTGCATATCGAGTTTTCGGTGGGAACGTACTTCTCCATAGTAGGGAAGTGTAAATAAACTATTTTTAGCAACCTGTCGGTCTGTGTGTGCACGCATGTATCTCAAGTTCGGCTCAACCGATTTTGATGAAATTTTATATGTAAGTTTATTTTCACCATGGCACGGACTGATCAACTTTTGGTATATATCAGGCCTCGGGAACTGCACTTTTTAGCGGGCCTGTTTTACATTTTTGAACATTTTGAAGAAAATATTCAACCGATTTACTTGAAATTTTATATTTAAGATCAGCTCGACCGTCCGCGAAAATTTCCATGTTTTGGAAGAAATCAGGCATCGGCAACTAGACGTTTACTACAGGCCAAATATACATTTTTGTGTATATAAAGAGAAATTATCAACCGATTTCATTGAAATTTAATATATGAATTCCTCGTATTAAAACAATGAACATATAAATTTTTTGGAAAGATCAGGACTCGAAAACTGATTTGCGGGCCGATTTTACCTTTTTTCACCATTTTGAAGAAAATATTCAACCGATTTACTTGAAATTTCATATATGAGCTTTGCTCGACCGTCCGTGAAAATCCCTAGCTTTTGGAACAAATCAGGCATCAGCAACTGGACGTTTACTACGGGCCACATACACATTTTTGTGTATAAAAAGAGAAATAATCAACCGATTTCATTGAAATTTAATATTTCAATTCCTCGTATTAAAACAATTAACATATGAATTTTTTGGAAAGATCAGGACTCGAAAACTGATCTGCGGGCCGATTTTACATTTTTCACCATATCTACGGAACGAATTGATGGAATTTCTTGAAATTTGATAATTGAGTTCTGGTTGTTACTGAAACTAACTGACGAGCATTTCAGTGAATTCTGGTGGCACAAAGCGAAACTCTACTAAGGGCCAAATTTACATTTTTCTAGGTATGTTAACTATAAGGTTACTAATGTCCTAAAAATTGGAAAGGTATTTAACAGACATTTTTATAATATTCTGTAACACTTTCATTTAACTAGACAATACACAATGCGGTCGGTTATGTGCTGACCACATCAGATTTTTTATTTTACATTAGGAAACCAAATTGCTGAAAAGAATTATTTTTTAGATTTTTATTTTTTTAGAAATATTTTCACCCGCAATTATTAGATTTTTATTTTTTTTAGAAATATTTTCACACGGAATAATTTATTAGGCGATAATTTCAATGCATAAATTTTATACAAGAAACAAAAAAAAATATTATATTAAATGTTTGTAATATTAGATTTTATTTTCATTATTTATGTAACATAATTTTTAGTACGACGGCTTAAGCCAACATGTGTGATTTAAATAATAAAAAAAAAAAAACAAAACGAGAAAAGCAAAAAGTATATTTTATATATATATTGAAATGTGATATATCATTAGAAAAACAAAATAAAGAAAATAAAAAGTATCGCTTAATTAGTATTGAAATTTTATCTATATTGGAAGAGGATATATAATGTGCACACGTGTATCTCAAGTTCGGCTAAACCGATTTTGTTTACAATAGCGACCGAATTGTGTATACAATAAGGTAGGTTATGTGATGGTAACAAATTTTGCATATCGAGTTTTCAGTGGGAACGCATTTCTCCATAATTGGAAAGTGTAAATAAACTATTTTTACAACCTGTCGATCTGTGTGTGCACGCGTGTATCTCAATTTCGGCTGAATCAATTTAGATGAAATTTTATACATGTGTAAATTTATTTCGACTATAGCACGGATTGTTTCACTTTTCGGATATATTAGACCTTGGGGAATGGACTTTTTAACTGGTCTGTTTAACATTTTTGATCATTTTGAAGAAAATATACAACCGATTAACTGAAAATTTCATATACAAACTACATTCAACCGTGCGCGAAACCACCCAATTTTTGGAAGAAATCAATATACATTTACATTCTCTTTAAATATAATTTAAAGAGAAATAATCAACCGATTTCATTGAAATTAAATATTTGCATTCGAGATATTAAGACAATGAATCTATAAATTTTTTTTGGAAAGATCCGGGCTGGGAAACTGATCTGGGGGCCAATTTCACACTTTTTACCATATCTACAGAATGGATAGATGGAATTTCTTGAAATTTTATATTTGGGCTCTGGACGTTATCGAACGTAATTGGCGAGCATTTCAGGGAATTCTGGTAGCACAAAGCGAAACTCTACTAAAAGTTTTTCACCTGTGACTTGTGGTAAGTTTTTTTGATTTGCTGACTTAATAATCAGAAAAAAAAGTTTTTAAAATACTAAATTTTTCTGTACAAAACTTTAAAAAAATTTAGAATAAGAATAATGAGAACAATTAGACAATGAAAACATTATCATTTGCACTCATTTTTGTTCTAAAAGTATACCAGATGTTTTGCAAACAAAAACTTTATGAGGTTTTTTCAAGTTTTATGGTTTTAAAAACTTATATCAAAAGTTATAAAACTTATATTTTATATCTTATATCAAAAAACCTAATATGTATTTACATACTTTAACAACACAACAAACAAATAAGGATTGTCATGTAAGGCGTAAGTACATAAAAAATATGATTCCTGTATGATTAACTTGTTAGGCAGACATTTGAAATAACGCAACAATTAATTGACATTTAATAATTAACAAATAAATGACATTTACATAAAACGCTATTATTTTACAAAAATTCATTAGATGATACTGTCGATTTCTGAAAAGAAAACTGTAAAAATTAGTAATAAAATATTAAGGTTACAACTTATCTGGTTGGGGTTAATTTATTCTCATCCAGATTCGATTATAACTGAGATGAATTAAAATACGAACTTTATAATTTATCTCAACAATATATATTTTAATAATAGCAAAAACTAATATACATTATATATGTACGTTAATTTTTATGTTCTTTTTTGTTGCTTGAAGAAGAATACAGTTCCAAATGATTTAAAGTTGGGTCAAATCAATGGTTTGTAATGTAGCAGTTTTCCCTCGAACAAATGAAAATACTTTTTTTAAAAACAATGTATGTATACCTGCTATACTATAAAAATTACTTTCATCCATATACGAAGCTATTTCAAGGATTGCATATATTAAGGATGAAACTAATCTTTGAAATAAAGCAAAAAAAAATAAATAGGTGTAAACACAGAGAAGCAATAACCTTAGAAGAGGTGAAGCGGGAAAAAATTTTATTTTATCGAAATTAACTATTTATAATTGTATAAGAGCTATTAAAATTTCAAACTCGTCCAGAAGGAAAACGATATCAAAAATATGGTAAAAACGGATTTTAGATAACGGTAAATTTTAACGACCATTTTGTTTTTTTTAAAGTTCAACTATTTTATTTATTTATTTATTATACGTTATTCTCTGAATTATTACAAAAATTTTTACTTAAACTAAGAGAATAAGAAAACCGCATTATTATTTAAAGAAAAATAATGTAAATGATAATTATGTTACTAAAAATTATTATTTAAATCAACATTTGAATAATAATACAAATACTCTATCGAAAAAATATTAAATTATTAGAATTATTAATTTCAATCTACAAAATTACTAGTTAACAGTACAATATAATAAAAAATTACAATTCTACCATTTACTTAAGTTATATACTTATACATACTTAATTTATAATTTACCAAAAATATAGATTTTAATTGAAGATATAAAATTTATTACCCAATAAAAATAAAAATATTAAATTAGACTACTTAACAAATTATCTACTTCACTATGCTCTAAACATAAAAGCCATTCTTTTATACTTTTGACAAACTTATTTAAATTTCTAATAGCACGCATTGGTTGTGGAAGTCTGTAAAACAAGCGGACAGAAGTTATATCAAAAATGTTTCGGTAATTTGTTGTTCTAAAAACTGGAACATTAACTAAGAATCTCTGATTAATGCGCGAACCAAAGCGATTTGAAGCCCTACTGTTTAAGTAACCTCCTCTTATGTAAAAAACCTTTAAAGTTGTCTTACTGGAAGAATTTTCAAACTTCTAAATAAATCCATACCATGAAATAAGCGATGTCTATTGCAAATTTTTCTAATTACACATTTTTGTAAGATTAGAAGGGGATAAATTTCATTCTTAAAAGTACCACCCCAACAACTTATGTCAGATTGTAACTTAGAATGAAAAATGCCATAAGAAAACATCAAGAGGGTTTTCTGCGAACAAATTTTGTTTAAGCGATAAAAATAAAGTAGAGTGCAAATAAGACTTAATGGCAGCAAAAGCTGTTAAATTACCTTGAAATTCCAAATCAAAAAGTGAATTTATATATATGAGAAATAATATTGGTCCCAAAACAGATCCCTAGGGAACTCCCAAACTAGCATACTGAACACTACTGAATTTGCTACCAATTTTGACTCTTTGGGTCCTGCATTCTAAGTAAGATTTAAACCAATCCAATATAAAACCACGGAAACCTAGCGCAAATAATTTATTCAAAAGAATTTTATGATTCACCATGTCAAAAGCTTTAGTAACATCAACAAATAGACCTGCACAATTTATTTTTTTGTCCAGACCTGAATTTATTTGCGAACAAAAATTTAATAAAGCATCTTCAGTTGATACGCCTTTTTTGAAGCCAAATTATTTCGAATTAAAAAATTCCAATTCATTTAAATACTTCAATGTTCTAGCTTTCATTGCCTTTTCGAAAATTTTTGAAATTGTAGGAAGCAAGGAAATAGGTCTATAGTTGTTTACGTCTGACTCCACCCCTTTTTTGAACTGTTGAATAACAACTACAGATTTTAGCTGGTCGGGAAATAATCCTGAAAGCACACAAAAGTTGCAAATTACACCAGAACATCGACAATATTAAATGCAATTTCCTTCAATAATTTATTGGAGATATTATCAAACCCAGCAGAATTTGAGTTTTTTAAAGACCGAATAATTTGGAGAAGTTCAGGTACCGAGAAACTATCAAAAAAGAAGAAATCATATTCGAAGTCAGAACCTAAATCAGAAGATAACTTTATAGAAACCGAGGAAAAATGATTATTGAACTCATTTGCAATTAGAAACTCATCTGTTATCGACTGACCATTTTGTATTATTTCTATTTTCTTACTATTTTTCGAGTTCTATTATTAACTAGTCTCCACTCGTTCTTTATATCACCATTACATTTAACGAATTCATTACGATAAAATCTTTCGCGGCATTCAGAAATTTCATTTTTTATTAATATGTACAGCTTTTTGTAACGACTTTTTAACCTAGAATTAGATGGATGTTTATATAATTTGATACATAATTTGTTCTTTAATTTTACTTTTCTCACGAGGACTATAACTAAGTGTACATTGGGAAATATAACTGCTTAAAATTTCAATGAATTTATTATATGCTGCACTAGCATTTTGTTCACTATAAACATTATCCCAAAATTCAAAAATTAGCATATTGTTCAATCTGTTATAATCTATTTTTGAAATTGTAGAAGTATCAGGAGTATTTTCTTTTTTTTCAACTATTAACGTTTTAACAAGAAGTCCAGTCATACAATGATCTGTAATTTGAAAATTAAAAACTCTCTTTTCACACGACTGCAAAGGAATAGTATCGAACCGACCATGAATATGATCTAGGCAAGAACCAGAACTAATCCTAGTCGCTTCATTAATAAAAGGAAATAAACCATTTTCGGCTAGAATTGAAAGATAATAGTCAACATTTTCAGAATTAGGTAGAGAATCTAGATTAAAGTCACCAACAATTATTAAATTAGAGGAATTTATGTTAGATAGCAAATTTTTGAACTCATTAAGAAATATATTAACTGAACAACTATGTAATCTATTCACACATATAAAAGAAAACGAAATATCCTTAATTTTACAATCAATTTTCAAAATATCAGCAGATGCAAAAGTATAATATGTAACATCTGCATTCAAATAACAATTTTTTACAAATACACCCACACCACCAGCAGCATGCGACTCGTTAGTATTAGCAAAAAATGTATAATTAAGAATATTGTATACTCCACTAATTCGTCCTCAAAAACCCAAATTTCAGACACAAAGACAAAGTCCGGCTTGTTAATAAATGTTTCTAAATGAACTAGCAATAAATCAAAGTTTTGTCTTAGGATTCTTATGTTTTGATATAAAAAACAAATTAGTGTTAGAAGAAAATTCAAAAACACTACTACAATTTAAGCCACAATTACCACTACAACTATTATCAAAATCTAAATCTAAGTTATTTTGTTGAATTACCATTTATCTAGGGGTTTCATATAATTATGTAAAGCCAGTCTTGTCCTTTGCAGATGCTCTCTGTACTTGCTTATCATGTGACTTCTATAGGTCTTTAAGTCATTAGCAACTTCCTTTTGAGAAATGCCAATTTTTTCGTGAAATTGATCATAGATATTTCGTGGCTTTACTAAGTCTCTTGGTAAACCTTCTTGGTTGATTAAAACTTTAATATTCACTTGAGTTATACCATCGGCACATGCATCATTTTGATCAAATAGGTATGCTAAGTAAAGTCTAACATTATTGTATATTCTATGATCTCTCAGACGCAAAAGTACGTTAGCTATCATCATGATCAAGCGCTTTTTGGGTTAATTTTGCAATTGGTGTGAAAAATGAACTGATATAGCTGGATTTTATGTTATCATTTGTAGTAACACTTTGTTTTGTTTGAATGAATGGATTAAGTGTTTCACCTTGTATCCAATTGGAATACTTTTCCAAATTATTATTAACTGACGTAATTAAAGTATTAGTTATAGGATCAGAATTTGAAACATTGATATTCCCAATACTACTACCATTCACAACCATATTGCATGCAGTATCAGTATTATTATTACTGTAATTATTGTTGTTATTATTTTTCGTATTGTTATTGACGATATTATTATTTTTATTGTTATTATTATTATTTCCATTAATTTTTTTGTTATTATTATTGTTATTCATATGCATACATTTACGCTTTATTTTCGAAAAGCATGTATTCAGCACTTTTTTGTTGAACATAAAGAGTGAACTTCTGGCTAATGAACTAACATTTCCAGCTGTTTTATTTTTTAAGTTTGTTGTCATTAACCGATTTTCTAATAAGCAATCTTTTTTGGAAATTGTGACACTTGATACTGATGTTTTTATTTTTTCAACTGAATCAAATAGGTGGGTATGTTGACAAGTTTTAAGTACAGCATTGCTAGTTTCATTTAGCAGTAATTGCTAATATCCAATTTTCTTTCTCAGTATGTTTAATTTATTTAAATAAACTGGACATTTGTTGCTTAGTATTTCATTAGTAGCATTAAGGTTTAGTTTTAACCTCTCATTCGCAGCTAAGCAGTTAATACGTTTATTAACTTTCCCCTTTTTGCACTCACTGTTTTTGCGTTTACCTAAACAATTAACACACTTTTCTTCATTTTTGCATTCAGCCGCCTTGTGATTGAATCCATGACACTTAAAACACCGAAGCACTCTCAACGCGTCGAATACCTTGCAGCGTTCCGATTCTTTAGAAACTTTTTCATTTTGCAAAGCTTTAGGAAAAGATTCTTTATCAACTTCGGCAATCGCATTATATTTTTCTTCACCCTACCTTTATACTTTATATGTCTTAATTATTTTCATTTCACTCGCTTCAAGATGATGGTTTTGCGCTTTCAATTTGGTTATTAACTCAACTTCTGAGTACTGTGTGCCAATGCGCACTATTTCAATTTTAGTTTTTTTTTAAGAAGGAATTTTGACTACATAATTTTTATCCAGGTTAACTTCAAGTACAGATTTAATTTTCTTCTTCTCTAGATTATCATCAGTTTCAACAACAATCACACCGTTCTTTCTATTTTAAATATTTTTTATTTTAAAGTAATTTGGTTATTATTTAAAAGTCCTTCTTATTTAAATCTGCTCTTAGAACATTACACTTTTGTTTTGCTATAGGTTTGATGATCAAAGGTAGTTGCTTTTTTATTTGCGGAAATAAAAGTATAAAAGTATGCCGTGACAGGTGAAGCAAGCCACTGCATTTCTGTGCTTTCAAAATTTGAAAAATTCTTATGGTTTAGGGGGGGATAACTTTAAGAGGGGGAGAGATTAGTAAAAATTTTTTCCTACGGAAATAAGATTTCAGTAAAGATATGTGTACATGTAAAATTTCTACTTTCTAATAAGCTAGAAACTAATAAGCATCTTTTTTCAAAATTTGTTTTTTGAAAAAGCAAAAAAAATTGTGCCATAGTTGAGTTGTCAAAAATGAAAAAGCAATTATTGCTAAAACATAAAAAAGTCTGTATTATTGCCGCTGTTACTAGCCTTTGGAAATTCAGTGTCTATTGGTTTTTATTTATAGCAATGATTTGTAAATAAACTATGATTTTATTATAGCAATTGTCTTGGAAATTGACGGCAAGTTGTGTTATGAGCAGAAAACTGCTTTTGCGGTTTTATTGATTCCTTGAACAGCGATCTATTCCATAGGCATCTAAAAATAAATACATACATATGTACGTACATGTATAAACACGCTTATAATCCATAATGTTTTCAAATAAATTTTACTTAATTTGGTTATTTTACTGCAACTCAAAAAAAATTTCGAAAAAATTCCATAAATTATTAAACAAAATTAATAATCAACGAATGAAACTGAATTACTGTTAAGTAATTACCAGAAAGTAATAAGAAATTTGTTATTGTTTTTGTTTTCATTTAACTTTGCTCTAATACACTAAAACACTTTTTTTATACAGTCTTTTCTTCTTACTTTAGTCGAAAGTATTTATACCTGCGAGCTAAAAAATATTTATAAAATACTTTAAATAAAACTTAAGATCCATTATTTGGATTATAAAACAGATCGCAATTGTTTATTTTCTGTATATAGCGTAAGGAAATGATAAAATTATAAGACATTTTTTTAAAACTTTTTACTTTTAATTAAATGGAAATATCAATCAATCTAAACTACAACCATTATGATTGTGATTATTCATAAAGAAATATTGGTTTCAAATTTTCTTTATCTGTAAGTTCAACAATGCTTTATAAAAAATTTAAGTACGGTATTAATACGATACCGCCTCAGAGTTTCAATACCTTCAGATTGTAAAAAAAACTGCTAAAGCTTTTAATACATTTTAGAATACAATTTTTGCAATATTAATACATACTTTGACGTTTGTTTAAAAATTTTAATTTAAAATTCTGTGCAAAAGTTAATTTTCAACAAACGTTACCACATCATTAAAAACCTAGTATTTTTATGCTGCATTTTAGGAAAAAAAGTAGCTGAAAATATATGGTATTTAATTTTTTATTTCTGGCAACATTTATATGACATGCATGAAAAGAGCGCTCAATTTTTTCAATGTCGAATTTACTTTTATTTTACGTATCAACTACGTATACAACGCATTTAGGAAAAGTGTACAATATCAAGAGCTTTTACTAAACTTTTTGGAATGTGATTCTTTGTAAAGTTTACTTCGTAAGCGCATTATTGAAGTCGCGGTATATTAGAAGTTAGTAATATATAGACGTCAATAACTCAACACTATAATCTCAAATGTTACTTTAAAATTTTTTTTCATTTCCATTTGGAAAAAAGAAAAGATGTGATTATTAGTTTCCATCTGTATATATTTTCAAAAAAACATCGATACCGCTCATGAAAGAGACATTAATTTTATAAAACAAAATTTTTAGTTAAAGAATTTATATAACAACAGACCAATGAATATGTAAGGGACCCAACTTCGATTAATAAAACAAGAATGGTGTTAAAAAGCACAATTAACTGCGCGAATATGAGGAACTTATTTAAAGACTTGGGCGTGGTTGTAGAAACTTTTATGTTTTATATAGAATTACTCACTTCGGTCTATCAGGTAAAGCTCAAAACTTGGACACTTGAGCAGAAAGACTAGCAGACTTTTAAGTTAAGCAAGCCGAAATGTTACTATTATATGGAGACAAATCTACAGCCTACATAATTTGAGCAGCTGGGAAGCAAAGTGACCTATTCCTCACTCCTAAAATTTTTGCTTTTTTGTTAGAAATGTATATAAAGATTGGTTCCAATCAGAGTTCCCACTTGGATACAATTGTATCCATTTGGACACTTTTTTGCAATTTGTATCCATTTTGATACCTTAAATTTAGCTTGGATACAAAGATACTCAAATCTGCTAAAATGCCGAAATTGGCTACATTTGAAAATGTGGATATTTTTAATTCTCAAACACTTAACAAATATTACAAACCTGTTAAAATGCTGGTAATATTAAATCACGAAATTGCTTTATCTTCAAAAAATGTTACTTGCTGGCTTTTTTAGCAGATTTGTGAATATATTAGAGGAAAGTAAGAAAGATTCTTTAATAAATAAGCACTGCCTCTTTTCTTTGACTTTTCCTAAAATCGAGCACGCTTTTCTTATACATGTCCTAAAAATATTGTCGGAAATAACCAACTGAATAAAGTAGGATATATTTCAGCAATAAAATGCTAATTAAAAAGTGTTTTCCAAAAATGCAGCATAAAAATGCTATATTTTTAAAGAAGTGGTAACGTTTGTTAAAAATTGACATTCGCACATAGCTTTATTCCGAAACTAGTCGTCCAAATAATTTCTAACTGTACGTGTTGTTACGAATACTGAATAAAAATTACAGAAATTTTTCGTTCCAACATATAAAAGTATGTGCATATGAATGTATTAAAATTGAACATTTTAAAATTTTTTGTTGGAACAATTAGAAAAAAATTGTAAGTCCAAACACACCTAACTATGACTGTACACCTATGTATTTTTTTAAAACTGATTTAAACCTAATTTCATCCACAACCGAAGAAATTCCTAAGTCCCTGTGGATATCACTGTTACGTATATACCATGGCGCATTTACCATGCTTCGTAGGACCTTCTTCTGGAAGGTTTGAATTTTGTTAATGTGAGTCTTCTTGGCACAACCCCACAGTTGAATGCCATATAGCCATATTGGTTTAATGATTTGGACAAATTGGACTTACGACCTAGGAGCAAATAATTTTCTCTATATTTATTTTCTAATTCTATGTGTTTTTTCTTTATGTTCTCTTTCCGCCTTAGCTTGACATATAAAGTCATTCCTAGGTACTTTGCTGAGTAACGAATCGCTACGTACGTTCCATTTAAATTAATTTGTGGTGGATTCACTTTTCGATTGGTGAAGTTTATGTGAACCGATTTTGCTTCATTCAACTTTATTTTCCAATACTAGTCCACTGGCTTATTTTTTTACTTGCCTCCTGTAATTTTTTTGTCGAATCGTCAATATTCGCTCCTACTACCAATATTGCAGTATCGTCAGCAAAAGTGGCTACCGTAACATTTTCTATTTGTAGCAAATTACTCGTGTAAAGTAGGTTGGGCCCAATGTACTGCATTGAGGCACACCTGCCTTTATTTCTCTTAGCATGGAGTATTCAGCGACTTGTTTAATTCTAAATAATGCATTAGCTAAGTAAGATTTCAGAATTTCTGCAAATGGAGATGGTAACATTTGTCCTAATTTAAATATAAGACTTATTTGTCCTAACTTACGGCCTTTGTGCCATACCTTGTCGAATACCTGTGCTACGTGTAGAAATATCGAAAGCAGATTTCTTTATTTTCGAAGCTTTTTCCTATGATATTCGTTATTCTATAGACCTGGTCTATTATAGAATGGTTTGTTCTAAAACCAAATTAATGGTTTGGTATAAGGCTCCTATTTTCTATTAGTGGCTTCAATCTCCTTAATAGCAGCTTTTCAAAAAGCTTAGACATCATTCGTAACAGTGAAATGGGTCTGTAAGACTTGGTTTCCCTTAAGGATTTCCCGGGTTTGGACACCATAATTACCTCCGCGACTTTCGAAGCACAAGTAACATACTAAAATCCATAGCTGTATTCATAATTCTCGTGAAATGTTCCAAAAATTGTTACTTGCTGGCTTTTTTAGCAGATTTGTGAATATATTAGAGGAAAGTAAGAAAGATTCTTTAATAAATAAGCACTGCCTCTTTTCTTTGACTTTTCCTAAAATCGAGCACGCTTTTCTTATACATGTCCTAAAAATATTGTCGGAAATAACCAACTGAATAAAGTAGGATATATTTCAGCAATAAAATGCTAATTAAAAAGTGTTTTCCAAAAATGCAGCATAAAAATGCTATATTTTTAAAGAAGTGGTAACGTTTGTTAAAAATTGACATTCGCACATAGCTTTATTCCGAAACTAGTCGTCCAAATAATTTCTAACTGTACGTGTTGTTACGAATACTGAATAAAAATTACAGAAATTTTTCGTTCCAACATATAAAAGTATGTGCATATGAATGTATTAAAATTGAACATTTTAAAATTTTTTGTTGGAACAATTAGAAAAAAATTGTAAGTCCAAACACACCTAACTATGACTGTACACCTATGTATTTTTTTAAAACTGATTTAAACCTAATTTCATCCACAACCGAAGAAATTCCTAAGTCCCTGTGGATATCACTGTTACGTATATACCATGGCGCATTTACCATGCTTCGTAGGACCTTCTTCTGGAAGGTTTGAATTTTGTTAATGTGAGTCTTCTTGGCACAACCCCACAGTTGAATGCCATATAGCCATATTGGTTTAATGATTTGGACAAATTGGACTTACGACCTAGGAGCAAATAATTTTCTCTATATTTATTTTCTAATTCTATGTGTTTTTTCTTTATATTCTCTTTCCACCTTAGCTTGACATATAAAGTCATTCCTAGGTACTTTGCGGAGTAACGAATCGCTACGTACGTTCCATTTAAATTAATTTGTGGTGGATTCACTTTTCGATTGGTGAAGTTTATGTGAACCGATTTTGCTTCATTCAACTTTATTTTCCAATACTAGTCCACTGGCTTATTTTGTTACTTGCCTCCTGTAATTTTTTTGTCGAATCGTCAATGTTCGCTCCTACTACCAATATTGCAGTATCGTCAGCAAAAGTGGCTACCGTAACATTTTCTATTTGTAGCAAATTACTCGTGTAAAGTAGGTTGGGCCCAATGTACTGCATTGAGGCACACCTGCCTTTATTTCTCTTAGCGTGGAGTATTCAGCGACTTGTTTAATTCTAAATAATGCATTAGCTAAGTAAGACTTCAGAATTTCTGCAAATGGAGATGGTAACATTTGTCCTAATTTAAATATAAGACTTATTTGTCCTAACTTACGGCCTTTGTGCCATACCTTGTCGAATACCTGTGCTACGTGTAGAAATATCGAAAGCAGATTTCTTTATTTTCGAAGCTTTTTCCTATGATATTCGTTATTCTATAGACCTGGTCTATTGTAGAATGGTTTGTTCTAAAACCAAATTAATGGTTTGGTATGAGGCTCCTATTTTCTATTATTGGCTTCAATCTCCTTAATAGCAGCTTTTCAAAAAGCTTAGACATCATTCGTAACAGTGAAATGGGTCTGTAAGACTTGGTTTCCCTTAAGGATTTCCCGGGTTTGGACACCATAATTACCTCCGCGACTTTCGAAGCACAAGTAACATACTAAAATCCATAGCTGTATTCATAATTCTCGTGAAATGTTCCAATGCCTTGTCTGGTAGCTCTCTCAGTACTTTCGCGGTAATAAGATCAAAATACGGCGACTTTTTCAACTTCAGGGATCTTATCTCTTCCGCAATTTCTAACTGAGTAAGTGGAGCTTTGCTGCTTGCTTCATTTGCGATAGGTTCTTCCAAACTTACATCTGATGTTACTCCGTTTGGCGTGAATATGTTTTCCAAGTGATCAGCAAACAATTCGGCCCAACTGCCATTTACTTTACATTTACAAAATAAAGTATAAAAGAAAAACGTGCTTTTGCTACACGTTTTCAGAAAATCTTAAAATAGAGCTACTTCGTGGCTAAAACGTTCCAATGTCACATTTTTCTGGACCCTAGAGGCAAAACGTATCTAATGCCTTTAGTCTCATGCCTCTAGCCCCTCTAAAAGTACCCGTACTTTTTGACACCTGAGAAGTAGCTATGTCTCGTATAATAAAAGAGAAACGTGCTTTTGTCAAAACCCTATCTAATGCCTTTTGTCCCATGTCTCTAGCCCTTCTAAAAGTACCCATACTTTTTGACACCTGAGAAGTAGCTATGTATATGTAATGTATGGATGGTTTTTGAAGAGTTATACAAAATATGAATAAAATATATAATTATAAAGGGAAATTCAAGGTACTGCGTAGTCTGGTTGTAGCGTGGTAGTCTGATAACCAGAAGGTTAGTTATTTTACTTAAATTTTTTGTTTTATATATAACAGATAAATAGTTATATAAAAGTTTAAGAAAAATTTCAAGAAAAATATTGTTATAATATTTTGGAAAAATTAGTAAAAATTTTAAGTACATAAACATCAACATTTATTTTTTCTTATCGTCAACATTTAAAGATACATAAGTTAACATACGGAAAACGCAGCCATCTTAACTTAAATTATTTTTACCCATAATGAAAATTATAATGTTAAATAGAAAAATTAAATAATTCTTTTTTAATTTTTAGGAATTTAAAAGAACAGTTTTTATATATTATGAAAATCAAGAATTTTGAAATTACTTGGTCTTCTATTATTGGTTCTCAATTCAAATTTTTTCACCAAATATTACTAATAGATTTAAGAAAAATGGATGCAACTATTTTATTACCGACCGTATTGTATACAATAAGGTAGGTTATGTGATGGCAAAAAGTTGGGCATATCGAGTTTTCAGTGGCAACGCACTTTTCCATGGCAGGGAAGTGTAAATGAACTATTTTTGAGAATCTGTCAGTCTGTGTTTGCATGCGTGTATCTCAAGTTCGGTTGCACCGATTTTCATGAAATTTTATATGTGAGTAATAATCATATGCCCATATAAAAAGAAATAATCAATCAATTTCCTTGAAATTTAATATTTAGATTTGGAGTATTAAAACAACGGACATATAATTATTTTATCCGTTTTTCCCGTACTTCTGGTTTTTTTTTGGAAATCTAATTAGTTACACCTAATATTAGGTGTTTTACTATTGCCTTTTAGTTTTACTACTCCCTTTACAAAATGGAACTTTGCAAGTTAAATTCATCGTTTTAATTTTTCTAAAATTTTCTTTTAATTTAATTTTAATTTGCTTTTTATGGAACCACTAGAAAGTAGTATGAAAGTAGTAATATTTAAATATATAAATTTAAGAAAGTTTTGAAAATTCTTTTTTGAAACAATTTATATTTTATTTTTTACTTTTAAATAAAATGTAATTTATATTTTTCATCACTTTAATTTTCCAGATACGTATTCACACAGTAAAAATGTCAAACCAAATGGAATCAAATAATGTAATGCACGTTAAAATTGACGGTAGAGCTTTTTCCAACGACTGAACCTCGTAGTCTTCATACAATGTTGCGACATATATAAATACATGTAAATTTCTTGTCTATTTAAGTTCATTAATATAACCAGCAATAAAAAAAGTAACAGAAATATTTTATTCTATTGTTTGAACATTACGTAATTTTGTACGTACTATGATCAAGGGTTACCGAAGTCATGGTCGAATCATGCATAAATTATATTATTTGTTTGCCAATGCCATTGCGTCTAAATCCTATTATTCGTCGTAGATGTGGAACTTGAAGCACGTAGAAACTTTGACGTGCTGACAAATGTCAAATTATAGCGTACACTGTCTCTAAAAACCTTTTTATACATTTAATTTTTTTATATAATTTTTCATTTCATCATTATTTGCATTTCAAAGGTCATAAAACCGAGGGCTTTTAGTTGAAATGTATAAATAAAATGGAGAAATGGGTAAGTTATATAATTAAAAAAGTTATAAAATTAAAAAATAGAAGCCTCTAGAGCGAATCACACTAATTTCAAATATTTTTGAAACCATTAAAACAAAATTAACACGATCAACTTCATGACTATAAAAAATTTTACAAATACTTATGATGAGCTCCAAATCTAAAAGACTTCATGGAGTCCGTGTTCACCTATAGGGACTTACTTTAAATCCCTATAACATATGTAGGTGTAATCCTACAATTTAGAAAAACTTGGTATAGGTATGTATAAATAAAAGAGTAACATATATAAAATTTTAAGTTTTTTGTTTCTCCGTAGAAATAAAATTTGTCTCTGCGTTACTTAGTTGTTCGTATGTACAGCAATGGTTTAAATCATAAAAATTTTATTATATTTACATTTTTGGCATTTTAGATTTGCTCATCATTGAGACTCAACGTGTCAAAATATGAATGTATGTACTTTAGTAATTCATTTAATGAGGGAAGAAAAATTACAATCTAGATATGGTAAGCCGTTGAATCGCAAAATATAAAAAATTAGGTTCGAGATAAACTACACATAATAACTAACATAATATGTTATAATTTCCTTTGCAAGCAATATATTAATAAAAAAAAATCTGATATGATTAACACATAACCGACCGCAAGGCGTTGTCTAGTTTAGCTAAAATGTTGCATAAGACTGCGAAAATTCCTTTTAAATACTTCTCACGGGCGTTTACTACGGGCCAAATATAGATTTTTGCGTATTTTCAACCGATTTCATTGAAATTTAATATTTTAATTCCTCGCATTAAAACGTCCCGTCCGTCCGTCTGTCCGTATGTCTGTTTACAAAACTTCTACTCCCTTGAAGAAAGAAATCTGAAATATTATATTTACATAGATCTTTACCAGAAACTTATCTATGTAGAATAAAACTTTCACCTATCCCCCCCGTCTAAAAGTTACACCCCCTAAAACTATAAAAAGGACATTTTTTAACTATTTATTGCAGTGAAATCATAAGCATTTTCCAAATTTTGCAAAAATAGAAAAGTAGTGGCTAGCTTCTTCTATGCCATTTCTGAACTTTAAAAAACAAAGTGGCCGTTAAAATTTACCGTTACCTAAAACCCGTTTTTTCAAATTTTTGATACCGTTTTTTTTCTTCTGCGTTTTTCAAAACCGCACTGTCACCTCCTAGTGGTGAGCCCCGGGAATGGCGGAGGATAAAGGGGTGATTGAAACGATCAAAGTTCGTTTCGTGGTCATGTCTCGCGGCGAACCTCTTGCTTTGTGAGTTTAAGCCCTATATCTATACGTCAGCTGACGACAGGCGTCCCAACTCAAGGTGGAATAGCATATACCGATGACTGCATGGGTAAGGGGTAGCTTAGTCGTTAATATGCGGACTCTGTTTACCAGGTGCCCTCCAGTTTAAACAAGCCTTCCCATGATATGCCGGGCTCTGCCATGGGTGATTATATTTTGCTGCGCTACTCGTGGGAACAAAATGAAGAACCAAAACAATAACAACAACAACAGCAACAACAAGAACAACACTAACAATAACAACAAATGCAACAACAACAACAAAAATAACAACATTGACAATTACAACAACAACAATACTAAGGACATAATGACAATACTAAGGACAACATTAATACTAACACAGTTAGTGCTGAAGGGTCTGCGGAACCAGAGTTTCTCTCGACTGACGCAGAGGAGGAACTCCTTCTCACGCCAGTAGAGGAAAAGGCGGCGCCTCCGATTGAGATGGATAATCAGGATCCTTTTGGACCTATTATCCAACAAACTGAGGAGGACCTGAAAAGATAGAAAAAAAAAAACAATATTTCTCTGGTGCATCCAAGCGGCGTATCGCAGTATATCAGGGATGGCATGTCCCCGGAGGAAGTTCGTAGATATGAGGAGGAAAGGCTAGAAAAGCTGAGGGTCTGCGGATCTAATGTTGTGGCCAACCATCCGCAGAGGGAGAGGTCACAAAACAACACCCCTGATGCAGAGCCCTCAAAAAAGAGGTCGATGAAGGGCGATGTTGAGGGAAAGGTCCCTGGGAACATTCCTCAACAAAACTCGAAAATGACTTCTTATCGGGATGCAGTAGCACAGGTCAAGGTGGCCATCACTCATAGACTGCATCCAGAGGAAAGGCTATCCGAAGTCCAGATGGGGAAAATCAAAGTAGCCATCATGGATGAAACGGATAGAGTTGTGGATTCTCATCCACAATTCATTGCAGGGTTGCAAAGGAATAGATGGATATCCGTTAAATGCAATAATTAAAACACCAGGGAGTGGATAACCAGTATCTGCAGGAAGATAAAGCCTTGGGACGGCTGCAACGTCGTGGTACTGGATGGCGACGACATGCCCAAACAGCATGTCTGCGTCACCTACGTACCAAACGACGAGAACTCCCCGAACTCATCTTGAGGCTGGGAAGCAAAATCCCAGCCTCCAGATGAGTTCCGGGAGGGTGCTGAGGATGGATAATTGGAAGATCTAATATAATGATTCCGAATTGGAAGATCTATGGAAAGCGGAGTTCCGACTTTTCCTGAACCTCTTCCGTGTTACCGTTCGGGTTAAAGGAAGAAAATCCTCTCAAGGTGTCGGTGGCAGGGCAGGACAAAATAAAAAACTGACGCCCAGCGCGACAGCGCCGAGCACTTCAGGCCAGCCAAATGAGTCAAAACTCATTGGAAAGTCTAAAGTCGCTCTGAAAATGGTGGCAAGGGAAAAGAAGTTACCATCGACAAGCACGCCAAATACAAGCGTCCCGGATGAACCAAAAGGTCTCAAGCCCATTGGGAAGCCCGGAGCTGCTGGCACCTAGGACGGCAAAAGAGGCTGTGGCAGGGCAGGCGCCCACGAAGATGCGTAAAAAGGCGGCAATGAGAAGTAAGGCTCAAGTAAAGCCTTTGTCTAAAGGGCCAAAGTCCTTAGACAAGAGCCGAAGGAAATGATAAGGCTGTAAGGTGCATCCAAATAAATCTACAGAATGTTAGGGAATCTACTTATGTTCTAGGTCATAGATTTATGAAGGATCACCTCGATATCGCCCTAATCCAAGAGCCTTACGTAGTGAAGGATATAAAAAAAAGAGGTGAGTGCATATTTGAATTTATATATAACAATAAATGAATATAATATATATAACAATAAATGAGGGCATAGTCCGACATTCATAAATGCAATTAGGGAGGAGGTCCTTGACATCACGCTTTGCACTGAGTTTATCGGCAGTAGGGTTTGTGGATGGCATGATTCAGATGAGACATCCATGTCCGATCATAGGTAGATTGGGTTTGATATTATGGTCTCCGGGGGCCTGGCAGAAGAAATGTATCTGGTGCCCCAATGCACAGATTGGAGTCCATTCGAAACGCTCCTCATGGGTGGGAATGGATCCATTCCCGCTTCTGTCAGAACGGTAATGGATATCGGACTGGCCAGCGAGGCCCTGACGGCGGCTATTACTAGTGCCTGCCTAGAAGCTGCCGCGCTAGGCCCAGGCGGAGCAGTAGGAAGTGCTCGTGGTGGAATGAAGGGCTTTCAAAGCTTAGACTAAAGACCAGAAAGCTATTCAATAATACAATAACGAAATACAATAAAGAAAGTAGGAAAGCGAAGAGAATTTCGTGGATGGCGTTCTGCAAGGGTATTGAGGAACTCTCCAGCAGTGCGCGTCTTCACTTTCCAAAAAGTATGCTAGCGGATTGACTGAGAACGGAAAGCAGACATCGGAGCTTATGGCATCAACGCAATTTCCTGACTCGGAGATTCTTCGGAATCACTCAAGTGCGGTCATTGACCCGAGGGCTGTCCTGGCCCAGGAGGGATGACTGGCAACGATTCCGTTTGGTCTTCACGATGGGCAGGATGTTTTCTCTTTCAGGCCCTTCAAATCTCCAGGTGATGATGCGATATATCCTGCATTTTTGCAGAGGGGTTTTCAACATATTGCTAGAACACTGTTGGCAATTTTTCTTGCCAGCTATGTGGGGTTACATCTCTCAGGCATGGAGGGATGCAACCACCCAAGGTCTTTCCGTCCAATCAGCCTTACTTCTTTTCTATTGAAAGCAATGGAAAAAGTGATTGATAGATTTATACGGGACGACGCACTGGGAAGCAATCCCCTGCATGAGTCTCAGTACGCTTATCAGTCGGGAAGGTCTACTGTACTTGCTCTGCAGCGTCTGGTGGGGGTCCTTGAAAACTCACTGGAGGTGCGAGAGGTGGCAGTTGGCTGCTTCCTTGATATAGAGGGAGCTTTTGACAACACCCCATATCATGTCATCTGTAAGTGTTGCACAAACGGGGGGTTGATGCGACGACGAGCATATGGGTTAATTGGATGTTACAGGATAAGATCATTAAGTCCACCATAGCCAACGATACATTCTTCATGTCCGCTGCAAAAGGGTGTCCACAGGACGGGGTTCTTTCGCCCCTCCTGTGGACCATTGTAGTGGATGATCTAATCGCTGCTCTCGGGGGAGCACGCGCACGTGTCTGGGGATACGCCGACAAAATTTACGTGTTGTGGAAAGGTGGTGCGAAGGCGTTAGGTTCAACATAAATCCAGCCCAATTCTGTTTGGTGAACGTATTAGTTACTCTAGGGAGGTGAAGTATCTGGGGGTATCCCTGGGTGATCGTCTCTCCTGGAATACCCATATAGATAGAGTTATCGAGAGGACTACGGCGGCCTTGGACGTCCGCCCGGACACGCGTATATATGCAACCCTTGATCAGTATTGCACGGTGTTCCAAGCTGAAATAAATGCAATAGAGATCTATCTGAGAATCAATTTAGAAAGGGGGTATAGAAACCGCACAATCTATGTTTTCTCGGACAGCAGGACTGCACTGTTGGCGCTTCGTTCAGCTCAGGTTACATCCAAACTGGTCTGGGGCTGCCTTGCTGCACTTGTGGGATTGGCATCGGAGAACTGAGTCACGCTCATTTGGGTGCCGGGCCACAGTGGCCATGCAGGGAAAGAAATTGCCGATGGGCTGGCGTGGAGGGGACCTGGGGCTTACTTTGTGCAGCCGCTGCCTTTCTGGGGTCTGCCTTCTTCCGCCGTGGGGGCCAGGCTTACCTACCTGTTCGCGGCGGAACGCGGACGTCACTGGCGGGACACGAAAGGGTACCGTCATGCGAAGGTGTTTCTTTCGGCGTGCTCCAGCGGATTCACCGCAGAGTTGCTAGGGATGAGCAGGAGTCGGATTACACTATTGCGAATTTCTTCATGGGGCATTGCACATTTTCTGCGACTGCCGCCTTGCACATTTTCTGCGACTGCCCGTCACTGGCTGTTCGGCGCTCTAATTGTCTTAGAAATGTGTCCATAAGTGTTCGGGAATTGTTGTCCAACTGCCTTAGGGATATCTCTGGCTTTGTGGTTGGGACGGGGATATTATATATGGGAGCGTGGGGAGGCTACAATGAGTCAAGAATGGCTGCGGTGGCTTGGAGGGTTACTCCTGTCATACTCGGTACCCTTGAAATCTGCAAATCTACAATCTACCCCCATGAAATGTACAACCATTTTGCAAAAAGTGGTCACATAGCATCTTGGGAGGGGATCAAGGGGGAGGGCGGGTGTAATTCTTGCTTTTTCTGCGCCCCTATACGAAAAATCCTATATAAAGCCTTTTCTCACGTGTGTCTAACACTTCCGGAAGTACCTGTACTTTTTCACACCTGAGAAGTAGCTATTATATAATGTAAAATAGAATGGTTTTTAAAGAGTTATAGGAATTATAAATAAAATAAAGAATTTCAAAGATAAATTCAAGGTACTGCGTAGCCTAGTCGGTAGCGCAGTGGTCTGTTAATCAGAAGGTTATCAGACCGATGCTTGCCCCCCATATTATCGTATTTTTCTTTTTTTGGATTATTTTAAAAAAAAGTTTTTTTATTTTGTTTAAATTTTTTGTTTTATGTTTTTTTAATTTGTAACAGACAAATACTATTATAAAAGTTTAAAGAAAATTTCCAAAAAAATATTGTTATAATACTCTGGAAAAATTCGCAAAAGTTTTAAGCACATAAATGTGAGTGTATGTTTTTTTAAAGGTTCCTAACGAATTTTTTTTTAAAGCTTCCTATATGAATTGTATAATATTCAAAACTGTGGTAAAAAATATAGAAACAAATTTTAAATATATAATTATTGAATAATGGTGGTTGGGTGCAGTGGATTATGCTAGGCATCTAATTGGTTTCAACTTGGCGAAACACAGTGCTGCAACTATGAAGCCCACCAAATACTTATTATACCTCTTCATGATAACCACTGGCTACTGACCGATTCCGCCAAGAAAATCTAATTGATAAATCTGACAATTGCTAATTGATAAATCTGAGTGCTGAAGACGTCAAATACCAGTACAACAAATTGCGTTCGCAGTTTGAAGGTTTAGCGTTGGGCTAACACCCCTATTAATAAAAAGCGAACGTTACGAGAAGTTCTCAATTGCTTTAAATAAGGATTGATAGTGATAGCTCACGACCCTCGCGTTAATGACAAGTTGAAAGAAATATTCAAAGGTGTAAACAGGCATAATATCTTTTAATATTAGGCGATTTCAACGCCAAAGTAGACATAGAACGCGCTACCAAGGAAGCGGCTGGTCAACATTCCTTTGCCATCTGGCCTCCAGTACCTCAATAAGTATACATTTTCAGTACAGGAATATACATCAGGGTACTTGGAATATGCCGAGAAGTAACATCGTTAATCAAATAGATCATGTATTCGCATCCAAAAGATGGACAGCATCACTCTTAGATGTAAGAACCTGTCGAGCCGCTAACTGTAGGAGTTATTTAAAAAAAAAATTCTGTATCTGTCATTTAACAAAAAAATATAAAACAAAAAATTTAAACAAAATAAAATAAAAAAAAATTAAAAACTGTAGAAGAAATAAAGCAAGATAGTAGTATAGATCATAAATGGATGGATCTGAAAAATATATTGTTAACATGCGCAAGAAAAACAGTACGAGAGAAAGAAACAGAAAGAAATCAAAATTGGTATGAGAACGAATGTGCTTAAGTCATTAAGGACAATAATGAAGCAAGAGAAGTTATGTTGCGGAGGAATACCAGGAGAAACGAAGAAAGCTATAAAAATAAAAGGAAAATTGCCGACAAAATATGGAAAACAAAAAACGTGTAGCAATGGAAAAGAAGGTGGAAGAAATCAGACAATCACCTGACAGTGGATATATAAGAGAATTCTACGCGGAAATTTAATACGAAAATAACTTACGGTTTATAAAATCTTACATATTATATCGCAGAGGCTAAAGTTTTTTGCGGAAAATATTTTGCCCGAGTACCAATGCCGTTTCAGAGAAGACAGATCAACAATCGACTAAATCTTCGCCGTAAAACAGAATATGAAAAAGCTATATATTATTCTTGGACTTTAAACAACAGTCTTTTATTTTTCAAATTTTGATTTAAAAACTAACAGCAAAGATCATTTTGATCTGCTTGAAATTACGCCTTTTTATTCTGAGGGTATACAAGTCATCTGAACAGACACACTTTAAAAACAACATATTACATAATGTCCAAACTTCAATTTTTCCGTTTCAATTCTAGTCCATTTGTTCTAGTCAAACTTACCGTATCATTTTTAAAATATGTCGCACAGAATAAAATTACCTGCTTTTTAGCACTTTTCTAAAAATTTTTTGAAAAAAAGTGCTTATTAGTTTCATTCTGTTAGTCCGTCCGTCCGTCCGTGTACACTTTTTTTGTTTACAAAACTTCTACACCCTTGAAGATAGAAACCTGAAATTTAATACGTATATAGATCTTTACTAGAAACTTATTTCCGTAAAACAAGGTTTTTGCCTATCTCCCCCCCCAAAACCCTAAAAATGGCCTTTTTTAACTTTTTGTTGCAATTAAACCATAAGCATTTTTGAAATTTTGCAAACGCAGAAAGGCAGTGGCTTGCTTCCCCTAGTGCAGTATACTACAGCTAAACTTTAGAAAAACAAAATGGCCGTTAAAATTTACCGTTATCTAAAGTCCTTTTTTTCCAAATTTTTGATGTCGCTTTTCTTTATGAGCTCAGTCTGTAGAAGCTTGAAATTCGTTAGAAGAAAATTTTTTTCCATCTCCAACGCCTCACAAGTTATCGCCTCTTGAAATTTGTAAAATTTGAATTTTTGACACTTTATATTTCTGAAACCGCAAGCTTTTTCAAATTTCTATAAACGCAAAAAGCTAACTGTAAATTCCATGACATTAAAAAATATAATTATTTTTCTTAACTCACACAATTAACCCTTAAAATCGAGAATTATGTTGAACCACTTTACATTAATTTTAGCTTTATTTCAAAGACTGCACAATATGCATCATCCTAAATATATGCAATCCTAGAAATAGTTTTGTATATGAATGAAAATAATTTCAATAGTGTGATAGATATACATAGACTGTATTTAAAAGCAGAATTTTCACTTGTTGAAGGGAAAAGTGCTACAATACAAACCATTGGTTTGACTCAACTTTATTTATCTATATATTACCAATTTTAAAACAGGCTTCATTTCTTTGTTTCTAGTGATCCATTATTTAAATTTTTTTTAGCTAGGCTAGATCTAGTTAAGTTGTTAACTCTAGAAATTTTCTCCACAAGAATGACTAGATTTATGAATTTCAACAATTAATTTTCTAATATTTTTACAAAATATATCATTCACACATAAATATGACTAAATTTAAATATGAAATTAACTTGCATCAATAAAATTACTCTTTATTTTTGACAAAAGTTACATTTTAAGTTGATTCGGTATAAAAAGAAACTGATTTTTTCCATAATTTACAAATAGCAAATAGTGTACCAATTATCAATGGTCAATACTTTTAACTGATTAAAGTTAAGGAAATTGTTATAATATCTATATTTTTATAGTCGTACGAAGGGTATACTAAATTTGCCTTACCGTTTGTAACGCTAAGAAATAACGCTCTTAGATATAGACTCAAGTGTATGTTTTTGATCAGCGTCAAATTCTGAGTTGATTTAGCTTTGTCTGTCCGTCCGTCCGTCCGCCCGCTTGTCCCAACAATAACTCAAAAACTAATTGAGCTAAGTTCACCAAATTTTGACAAATGATTTATTGTAGTAAGTGCCAGAACCCTATTTAAATTGGACGTGATCGGAATATCGGTTCGGGTAGCTGCCATACAACTTCATAATTTGTTGGGCTATATCTCAGAAAGCTGTGTATATATATTAACTGTTAAAGCTGTGGTATTGAAATTTCACACAAAGAAATATATTAGTAGGGCCAATGTGTTTGATAAAAGCCGCTGAAATTGCTCGGCTCCTTCTGGTAGCTGTCATACAACTTCAAAAGTTATTTGTTGATATCTCAGAAACTATAAAAGCTGTCAATGATCAAAAATGTAAAACAGGCCCGCTAAAAAATGCGAAGTTGAGTTCAGGCGTACATACAGATCGACAAACCGACAGGTTGCTAAAAATAGTTTATTTACACTTTCCTTCTATGGATTAAAGTCAGTTTTTCCCTTCTCCTTCGAGCGAGGAAAACACACTTTCCCAGATGATGTAGTGAAAGTTTTCTACCTTCCTCACATTATTTGAAGTGTCTTTACTTTCCCGGCTTAACCTGTTGAGGTGCTCCCAAGACGGCAGAGACCCTACAAAACCCCGGTAAGGATTCTTACCTGATTTTTGCCCATTCCTATAATTTTTTTAAAACGCTTCTGATTATAATCTTGCAGAAGCTCTTTGGCTTGCCGTAGCTCCGGAAGACTTATTTTATAGACAGATGGGTTCCGGTCCAAGAAGAAGTACGTTTGCCCCCCTTCTCGCTAGCGCGTCAGCTACCTCATTTCCTTCTTTCAATGTCCCGGAGCCAAGCACATGTTGACCTGGCTGCGCTTAGCCAATCCATTGAGCTTTTCAAAATAGACTGAGGCGGAGGATACTGAAAGCGATATGAGCCCACGCAGGCCTTTACTCTATTAGCCATTCTGTCACACCTTGCGGATAAAGACCACCCTAGCCATCCGCCAGGATTCGGGAATGTATCAAAGAGCCAAGCTGCTCCTGAATATCCTTATTTAGAAAGGCTGCAGGAGTACTGGTGAGATACCATCCACTCCGGGAGCCCTGAAGAGCTGGAAAGTGCCAATAGTCCATCTTATCCTCTGATCCGTAAATATACGCGCAGCCCTCTGCCAGTCCTCAGGACGTGGTGATCTATATTCCCACGCTACGAGCCTGACATACGCGCCGCTACCAGAAAAATGTTTCTCCAGAAGGAGAAGAGCACGTTGCTCTTCATTCTCCGTGTAGTTGCCAACCGACATCCTCAAAGATGCATTCGTTTTATTTAACCGGGACCTTGTTTTGCCTAGCAGCCGCCGATGTATACTCTATGCTTTCGCAGAATTCAGAGCTAAGCGCAGAGCGCAGGTCTGCATTCAGTCCAACGGATTTCCTTGCTATAGAATGTTAATTTCACCTTGTGCTCTCCCTTGATGCCCTCCTGAGCCTATCCAACGCCGGGATCCACCAAGGTGCATTCTTAAAATTTCTTAGCATACCAATGGGGCAGTTGGACCCAAAGCTCATTCACAACCTTTTCTAGTACGGAGGCGGGCGCCAATTTCACGCCCAAGCACATCAATTTCGCTCCTAGTTTGTGTGCCTTGGGCTTTTGAACCAAGACTTCTCCTCCATCAATCCACCCAGACCAAACCGAATGATTCTATTCACAGGTCTAACTTAAGCTCCCTCGCCACGGCAAGGTGGGACAGAGTTTTTAGCCTCATCCAATGCCCACCGCACCGCACTTTCTGCGGAAGCAGTGTCATAAATAAAAATTGCTGCTTTGATATAAAAACAATTAAAAACGTTTCAGTCGGTATAAACCGATTTAATTATACCCTGCACCTTTCGTTATTGTGTAGCAATTACTCGAACCTGTAAAATCATTCTATAGAAACTTCACGGACATGTCTGACCTATAATTAGACATCCGACTGCCAAGTTTCATGAATCTGACTTTACTATTTTTCCAAATATGTAAAATAAGCTTTTGGAGTTGTAAGGCAAGCACCCGAACCGGTGCAGCTATCCCATTATAATTAAAGCATGTGTAAAATATAATTGGACACATGTGTACAAAATTTTATATTTATAGCTTTATTAGTTTTTGAAATATTTAAAATAAACTCTTGGAGTTGTATGGCAGCTATCCGAACCCGTTGTCCGACTTAGTCCAATAACAATAGGGTTCGTCTTTGGCACAAAAGAAAAAACTTGTGAAAGTTTGGTGTCGGTTGCATTATTCGTTTTTGAGTTATCGTGCGGTCGGACCGACGGTCGGACGGACGGACGGACGGACATGTCTAAATCGACGCAGAATTTTACGCTGAGAAAGAATATATATATATGTCCGTACCGCAGATGACTCCTTCAAGTAGTTACAAACTCCATACCAAAGTTAATATACCTTTCACGAAGTGCAGTGTATAATAATATGCCTACTTTACATTATACATATAGGCTATGTATGAGGAACGGCTATGAAGTTATGGCATATGAAACTAACGAGGAAGAACTGACTAAAGAAACTGACTGGATCCTAACACGGAATAATACAAAGAAGCGAAAAATGGAAAAACCTTCTGAAATAAATTCAGAGAAGACAGTTAAAAAAAATAATGAAACCAGCCCTAAGACGAAGGCTGAAAATCCAAAGAAGTACAAGCGCTCTCCGGCCATGAGAACTGACAAGGCCAGCTAAAGTTATGGCTAAACATTTCGTCGGCAATTTCTTCATATTTCTGTAGCTCAGTTGATAGAGCGTTTGACTAGAAAGCGGTAGAGCACTGGTTCGAGTCCTGTTCAAGGGGAAAAATTTTTTAAATTTTCTGCCTTTAACTCGTTCCTTTGATTACGTTATCCATCTGTTCTGCAGTTGTATGAAGAACTTTCCATTAAAGTTAATGTTATTAGTGTAATAAGAATATTACTTATTAATATATCAACTAGATGTTGTAATAATAAATTCATAATATATTAATGTAATAGGCGAAATACCTATTTATATACATGTTCTTGTGATTGTGTGTTTCAAATAGTAGATTGCATATACCAACTCAATGTAAAGAAATACTTAGTAATCATATGAATTACAGTATAAAACATTGTCAGGAAAATTTCGTCGGCAATTTCTTTATACCTCTGTAGTTCAGTTGGTAGAGCGTCCGCCTAAAAAGCGGTAGGTCACTGGCTCGAGTCCAGTTCAAGGAGAAAAATTTTTTAAATTTTCTGCCTTTAACTCGTTCCTTTGATTACGTTATCCATCTGTTCTGCAGTTGTATGAAGAACTTTTCATTAAAGTTAATGTTATTAGTGTAAAAAGAACATTACTTATTAATATAATAACTACATGTTGTAATAGTAAATTCATAATATATTAGTGTAATAGGCGAAATACCTATTTATATATATGTTCTTGTGATTGTATGTTTCAAATAGTTGATTGCATGTAGCAACTCAATGTAAACAAATACTTAGTTATCATATGAATTACAATATAAAACAATTTCAGGAACATTTCGTCGGCAATTTCTTCATACCTCTGTAATTCAGTTGGTAGAGCGTCCGCCTAAAAAGCGGTAGGTCACTGGCTCGAGGCCAGTTCTAGAAAAAAAATTTTTTAATTTTTCTGCCTTTAATTCATTCTTTTGATTACGTCATCCATCTGTTCTGCAGTTGTATAAAGAAATTTCCGTAAAGTTAATATGATTAGTGTAATAAGCACATTACTTATTAATATAACATCTGCATGTTGTAATAGTGAATTCATAATATGGTTAGATATCTCCATCCATCGTGTGAGCCCCAGGATATTAAAAATAAGCTCATTAGCAAAGGTTTTAAATGTCTAGATGTTGTAAATAAAATCAAAAACAAAAAGGAAAATGGAAAATATATTTCAGTAAAACTTCCGCTCTTTGTGTTTTGTTTTAACCATTCGGAAGAGATAACTAAAATCTGTAAAATAGAATATTTACAGCACATGAAAGTAAAAATTAAAGCTCTTAGAAGGAGGAATTCCATTCCGCAATGCAAAATATGCCAGAGATTTGGACACACACAAAAGTTTGGCCAAAGAGGGGCTGAATGTGAAAAATGTGCTGGAAATCATATGACAGCAGAGTGCAACAAGAAGGATAACCTTCAGCCCAAATGTGCGAACTGCAATGAGGCACACCTTGCTAACTATCCTGGTTGTTTGGTTGCAAAAGAATTGCAAAAAAGAAGATCAAAAAAGAATAAATCCAAACAAAATCAAGTTGAACTTAATGAGTAAAGAGCTAAAAAAATAGCCAGACTAGCAACGCCTAGCAAAGTGTTAGAGGGAGTATCGTATTCAGTATGCTGATTAAAATTGACTAGATCTCTAAAGATTATTAAAAATAGTAAATAGATACACTGAGGTGTATGTAGGGACATAAAAGAAATTAAGAAAAGATGTACGTAAATTAAATACATACAGTAACTTGGAATGTTAATGGTGTTCTTAATAAGAAACAAGAGTTAGAGATTTTTCTCAAAACGAAAAATATAGATATTTGTTTGCTGTCGAAAGCTCATTTGACATATAATACGGACCATAAAATAAAAGGTTATGATTGCTATAAAGCGGCACATCCCAGCAATCAGCTAAGAGGAGGTAGTGCAATACTAATAAAAGAAAGTGTAGAAAGTAATGAAGAATTCAAGATAGAAACAGGTGAAATTCAGCTCAATTCAACAAAAATTAAATCTACTTAACAGGACTTTAACGTTGGTGCTGTATGGTTGGTGTTCACTAAATTGCAGCATAAAGGAAAATACTTTTAAGGATCTGCTGTACAAACATGGACATGGATATCTAGTTGGAGGTGACTATAATGCCAAACACATGGTTCTAGAATCATCTCAACTAGAGGAAGATACTGGCGCTCCTACTTATTGGCCTAGCTTTAAATACGAAATAATAAACATTAATGACGTAAATATTAATATACAACCAAGAGAACAATAAGATCTGGAGTTAGAAGGATTTATTAAAATCATACAAAAAACTGCATGGAACAATTCAAAAATGTCAAAGTACAAACCGAAAGCAAATAGTAAATACTGTAAACTGTTTTAAGAAGACTTTCCCAGGTGCTTAAAAGAAAAATCCAAGAATTTAAATCAGCTACATACGAAAATTATATAAAGAACAACTTGTCAGCTACGAAGGAAACGAATTATTCCTTATGGAAGGCGGCAAAGAGCAAAAAGAAACCGATTGAGCACGCTCCGCCACTGACGAAAGTAAATAGCAATTGGGCGAGGTGCAATATAGAGAAGACCGAATAGTTTGCTTATCACTTTGAAAGCATATTCACACCAAACGGAATAACATGAGATGTAAGTTTGGTTGAACCTATCGCAAATGGAGCAGGCAGCATAGCTCCACTTATTCAGTTAGAAATTGCGGAAAAGATAAGATCCCTGAAGTTGAAAAAATCGCCATATTTTGATCTTATTACCGCGGAAGTACTCAGAGAGCTATCAGACGAGGCATTGGAACATTTCACGAAAATTATGAATACAGCTATGAATTTTAGTATGTTACTTGTGCTTGGAAAGTCGCGGAGGTAATTATGGTGTCCGAACCCGGGAAATACTTGAGGGAAATAAAGTCTTACAGACCCATTTCACTGTTACGAATGATGTCTAAGCTTTTTAAAAGCTGCTATTATCAAAAAATAGTGAACCCACCACAAATTAACTTAAATGGAACGAACGTAGCGATCCATTACTCAGCAAAGTACCTAGGGGTGACTTTATATGTTAAGCTAAGGTGGAAAGACCATATAAAGAAGAAACACATAGAATTAGAAAATAAATATAGAGAAAATTATTGGCTCCTAGGTCGTAAGTCAAATTTTCCCAAATCATTACACCAATATGGCTATATGGCATTCAACTGTGGGGTTGTGCCAAAAAGACTCACATTTACAAAATTCAAATCTTCCAGAATAAAGTTCTACGGAGCATGTTATATGCGCTACGGCATATACGTAACAATGACATCCATAGGGGTATAGGGATTCCTTTGGTTCTAGATGAAATTGGGAGTTGTGCTATAAAGCATAGGGCTCATCTAGAAAAGCATGTAAATATAGAAGCAGTTTGACTGCTAGACAATGACGTTATGACAGACAACGTCAAGTTTTGCATTCAAACATCTTTGGAAATTGGAAAAATAATAAACTGTGATATAATATACAGGATGATCTACACAATTTATTGAGTTTTGGTAAATAGGTTGATAGTATAATTCAATAAATTTTTGGTTTAATACACATTTTGTTTCACAAAGAAATTCTGAAATATGAATTAAAATACTTAATGTGATACTTTATAATTTTGAAAAGTTATTATTATTGTACATGTATGATTGTAAACGTCCAGGGTCATAAAAATAGTCTGTACCTGTGTTACTGAAAGAACGACATGGTTGTGTGGTAACCTGATTAATTACCTATTTCTACGTATAGCCTTTTTCTCTCTAGCTCATGCATGTTGAACATTGCCTTATTTTTTTTAACTATGTGTTTACAATAAATTGTCCAGTATCTTAAATTTAAAATATTACACATTAGAGGTTTACCTTCGAATATCTCGTACTATAATCTCTAATGATGTCGACAAATGTTGTTTCCTTTGTTAGTATTTTTGAATGCTTTTTATTGTAAGGTACTATTGATTCTTGAATACGCCCACTTTTCTGAAAAATTCCATCTTGATGCAAAAATGGGTTCAATGATACGAGTTTGCCATCTTTAGCAAATTTATATTAGTTTGTATCATACACTTTTATTTTAAAAACTGTTATTTTGAGCCATTTTTTTACTCCTTATTTTGCAAACTGAAGCTCTATATTTTATAAAAAAATTGATTGAAATTTAGATATGTTACATTTAAATGGAATATTTGCAACTAGATATAAGTAGTAAACATCTTGCTATGTAGCTATTGCTACAAATTTAACAAAATGGTAGATATATTAATAATAGTGTTCTTGAAATGATGATGTTTCAGTTTCAATTGTTGTAACCGAAGAACGTTTTTCTAATTGAGTATTTTAATTTTGAGGGATGGGAATTGTGTTTCTGTTAAATTTTAAAGATTCTAAAAATGTTGGAGCATTCCACCACATGCTTGACTTCCTTAATTCTGATACTAAATGATTCCGCTGATTGTAAATTCATTTAACGTCGTACCGTTTTTAATAACTTGGATAACAGATATGCTGTACGGACGAAATTCTTGTATTTCAATTGACTGTTTGGAGCCTGCATTTAGCATTTTGGTGTCAGAATCAAATAGTCACGTTGAGTTTAGATAATTCTTAGAGATACATAAATTTTTCTTACCTTTTTTTATTTTTTTACCTGTAATTTTCATATTTCGTACTACAATTTTTAATTCGAATCATATTAAATTTTTTTTATCTTATTTTAAATACGTTAAATCTCGGGGGAGGGTGATGTTGAGATCTTTCTCACAAAAAATTCTACACCCCTGACTAGATTTTTAAATTATTGAAAAACACTTTCTCACACTTTCTTAAATATTAACGTAGTTTCTTAAACTTGGCTTAATTATGCATATTTAAATTACCTACATAATGATTCAGTTACACATTAATAATTAAGTTTAATTTCGAAAAATGAATTAACAGTAAAATTCATTTTTCTCTCCTTATAATATGTATAAATGATTTGAAATTATATACTTTTTTACCTATTCTGAAAATAGTCACAGTGCAATTGAATTGATTTAAAATAAGCAAGTGTTTTTAAAATAAAATAATCCTAAGGTTATTTTTTTTCAAGTTAAATATAAAAATAATTAATTAAGTAATAATAATTATGTAACAATATTAATGAAATAATAATAATGTAATAATAATTATAGTTTTAAAATAGTTAATAATTTACAAAAAAAATAATAATAATACAAAAAATTATATCCGAAATTAAAAATATTGTGTTTTTTGTTTTTTTAAAATAAAGAACATAAAATGGCCTTCATGCCAAAATCCTTCGGGAAGCCATAACTCTAACTTTTGAAGTGAATTTGCTTGATCAATATAAAAACTTTTGTCTAAGCTTGATCAATATAAAAATTGATCTTTTTGTTTAATTTGTAACTCTATCTAAATTTATACTCAAACAAAAGTGGTCATGAAGTGTATCCTATTTAAAAGGATACACTTCAGGCACGTTCCGTAAGTATCGTTTGTAAATCGTATTCACCTCTTTGCTGAGTTGATGAATCCCCGCATAAAATTCTTTGAAATGATGTACACAATTTCTTGATTCCGGTCATATTATCTTCAGGTACATATACAATTTCATACATTCCAAAAGTAATAAGCAAACTTCAAACAACAGGTTGAATTGCTATACAACTATCAACATATTATTCAGTGGAATACAAGATGACGTTTCCTTTGAAATATCAAAGACAACTCGAAATTTAGTTGTTGTGGTATACCTAAAGATTGTGTGATGAGGTAAGGTGTATGAATTTTCAGTTGCCTTTAAATGACTATCATTCGGTATAGGAATCATGTTTTTGAATTGTATGTTCATTGATGAAATTGGTGTTTTCGCCTTTATGGTTTAAATTTTTCCCAAATCTATTTTCCATTGATTTTCATTTCTTTGACTTGTGTTCATCTAGATTTGTGATGTTGAGGCCCAGCTTCGTACCATCTTTTGGGTGGTCGTCCGATCAGTCTCCTTGTTTGTGGGTGCTCTATGGATGTGATCTTCGTTACTCCGTTACATGGCATTTTATTGACGTGATCTCGCCAATTACGTCTTGTTGTTCTGGTCCATCTTACTATATCTTGGATGTGGCACTTTTCTCTTATGACCTCGCTTCAAACTTTATCTCTGAGAGAGTGGCCTGTTATTCCGTGCAACACTCTCATTTCCGTCTTCCTTGTCATTTGTTTCGTTTTAGAGTATCGGTAAGTGTTTCTGCGGCGTATGTGAGCATTGGTCTAATACTGGTCTTATAGATTCTTACTTTATTTTGTAGAATCATAATTTTGTTTTTTACCAGATCTCGTCTCGAAGACAACTCGAGATAACATTTGCCTTATTAGCTTAATGTTGTACTCCACCAACAAGATCTCTACAACTAGGGATTTCAGCGCCCAAAGAGCGGAAGTTCATGACTTGTTCAATTTTTTTCTTGTTGGTCATTAACTTACAACGAATTGGATCCTTTGATATCACGAATGCCTCCATGATCTTCCAATCCGTACCCCATGTGCATTGAGTTGATTGCCCTTATGATTTTGTTCATGATTAACTTAAACAGTGTTTGGCTCAAACTATCTTCTTGTGGAATACCATTAGATATAGGTACGGCGTTTGTAAGTTTACCATTTACTTTTATTCTTGTTGTGTTCTTTGCATTAAGATTTCGTATCAAACTTTTTATATTTTCTTTAACATTGTGCTCACCCAGTATATGCAGAATGTCTTGGAGTTGTACACGATCAAACGTTTGTGTGAGATCAACGAAACATAAGAAGGCTGGTTTATTGTATTAATGGACTTCTCAACTATCTGCCGTAATATACATATTGCGTCAATCGTGTATCTGCTCTTTCTGAATCCATTTTACTCATGGCAAATATCGATATTTTCCTTAAGTTGTTGTGCAACGATATTTGTGAGAACCTTTTGAACTGCATTCACAAGTGTTATAACTCTTTAGTTAGTTTTGGGATCATCTTTGCTTCCTTTTTTAAATATTGGTATTGTTATGCTTGTTTTCCAGTCTGGAGATATCTCATTGTAACTCAAAATTTTGTTGAGCAGTTTTGTAATTTCGATCATCAGACTATCTCCAGCATATTATAGAGCGTTGTTATTTATATCATCAATACCAGGAGATTTCCTGTTTTTTAATGACTCAACTGTTTTCTTGACAGCTTTCTCCTCAATTCCCTGATTTACTGGTGAGATCTCGTTGATATGACCTGCGCTTGAGTAAAGATTTTGAAAGTAAGAGCTCCATGTTTCAGCACTTATTGATGTTTTCTGGATGTATTCATAAACTAGCGTTTTTCTATTTCTTAGGAAGTTTCATATTTTCTTTTGGCCAAAATATAAGTTGTTTTCCATATCTTCGGACAACGTGTTCGGGTAGCTGCCATACAACTCAAAGAGGCTTTTTAAATATTTCAAAAACGAATTTGTTCTAGAAGTCAGTTTTAATTTGACGAATTTTTGCATTTACCGTGTTTCTGACCAAACTATATATTCTATAATATAGAATCCAGCTGTCTTCAAGCTTTTTTACTTTAGGTATGCTTTTCTTTTTTCGGCAGCAAGCACCTTGACTTCTTCAGTGAACCACGGCATTTTGTTCCTTCTGCTGTTTATATTTATTTTTCTAGTTCCTACAGATTCGCTGATTGCCTCATTAATGTTTTCTTTTATTTTATACCAAGCCGTTTCGATTGCCTCCATCTTTTATAGAATTGTTCATAATCTTCTGATTTAATTTGTTTTTATATAGATTTTTCTTACTTGGATCTGATATCGATTGTTTATTTGACTTTTGAGTATACTCAATTGGTTTTGAGTTAAAAAATTTGATTTCCATACGGATTTTGCACAGTATCAGACTGTGTTATTGATTGGGAGTTCATTGTTTGCACAAAAACCTATTAGGACATCTCCATTCTCATTGTTAACATCTTCATTGAACTTTTGTTTTATCCCATTTAGTACACTATTACCAATTCTGGCATTGAAGTCACCCATTATTAACACTTTGATATTACAAGGTTGATCGATTTCTAGTTTGCGATTATCATAAAATTTATAGTTCCGTTTCTTCATAGGGTTTATTTATGTGCGTATATACTAAAAATATGTACTTGGCTATTGCGGAATTTGGCAGATACCAGTAGCAACCTATCGTTAACGTTTTTAATATTATCTATGCTCTGTTCAAATCTGTTGTGTCATAATAAGCCAACTTCTGATTGTCTCTACCATTTTTTGTCTTTGTCTCTACCACTGTGAATCAAGGTATATACATCTAATTTAGTTGATCCTTTTCCTTTCTTTTTGATTTCTGACAATGCACAAAAATCTATTTTATGATGTTTCAATTCTATAAGTAACTCCTGATATTTATTGTTGAATGATGTTATATTCCAGCAACTAAAACGCAGGATATTTTGTTTTCTCCATAATCGCTTTGTTTTTAATCGTTTGTCCTTATTTCGTTCTTAGGCTAAATTTCTAGTACTATGAGCAAGTTTGTTATAATCTGGGAGGCAGCGAGCTAAGCTAATCTCCGACTCTCATCTTTCCGATCCATTAGCTCTAACAGCCAATTTTAAGTATTTGGAAAATAATAAAGTCAGACTCATGAAATTTGGCAGTCGTATGTCCAATTATATATCACATATAGCGCTAAGGTTTTGGTGACACCACTTGAAAAAAAGCTAATTTTAAATATTTAAAAAATAATACAGTCAGATTCATGAAATTTGGTAGTCGTGTGTCCAATTGTTGGTTATATACATTCCTAAAGTTTTGTTGGAATGACTTGACAGATTCGGCTAGCTGCTATACAATTCCATAAGCAAATTTTAATGATTTGGGAAAATAATAGAGTTAAATTCATGAAACTTGGCAGTCGCATGTCTTATATCAGTCCAAACATATCCCTTAAGTTCTGACGCAATGGCCTAACAGGTTTGAGTAGCTGCCATGGAACTCCAAAAGCTAATTTAAAATATTCAAAAAAATAATAGAGATTCATGAAACTTGGCAGTTGTGTGTCCAATTATAGGTCAGACATATCAATGCAGTTTCTATAGAGTGGTTTGTGAGGTTCGAATGCTTGGTATATAACAATAAGAGCTAATTCCAGATATTTCAAAAACAAATTTTAAACTCAAATTGCTAACATGCAGGGTATAATTCCACTGAAACATTTTTACTTGTTTCTTTCTAACTTTCTTTTTTTTTCATTCAATAAAATGTAAATGGGAAGCTTTCTAAAGAATGTTTATGTTTTGAAATATTAAACTCTCCTTTACGTAAGAAAAAAGAAAAAAATAATAAAAAACTGACACGATCAATGAAATTTAAAAAAAAAATGTAATGTGGTCAGCATATAACTGACCGCAATGCGTATTGACTAGTTAAGTGAAAGTGTTACAGAATATTATAAAAATGCCTGTTACATACTTCTTTCCAATTTTTAGGGCATTAGTAAGCTTATAGTTAACATACTTAGAAAAATGTAAATTTGGCTCTTAGTAGAGTTTCGTTTTGTGCTACCCGAATTCCCTGATATGTTTGCCATAGGTTCGGTAACAACCAGAAATTAAATATCAAATTTCAAGAAATTCCATCATTTTGTTCCGTAGATATAGTAAAAAATGTTGAATCGGCCCTCAGATCAGTTTCCAAGTTCTGATCTTTCCAAAAAATTTATATGTACATTGTTTTAGTACGAAAAATAGAAATATTAAATTTCAATGAAATCGGTTGACTATTTCTCTGTATATACGCATGTATATTTGGGCCGTAGTAAACGTCCAGTTGCTGATGCTGATTTCTTCTAAAAGTAAGGAGGTTTTGCGGACGGTCAAGAAAAGATTATGTAGGAAATTTCAAGTAAATCGGTTTAATATTTTCTTCAAAATGGTCAAGAATGTGAAACAGGCCGGCTAAAAAATCCAGTTTTTGAGTTCTGATATATCTCAAATATTGATCAATCCGTGCCATGGTGAAAATAAACTTACATATAAAATTTCATCAAAGTCGGTTCAGCCGAACTTGAGATACACGCTTGCACATACAACCAGACAGACTGGCAGGTTGCTAAAAATAGTTCATTAACACTTCCCTACAATGGAGATGTGCATTCCCACCGAAAAGTCGATATGCAAATTTGTTGCCATTACATAACCTGCCTATTGTATACATAATATGGTCGGTAAAAAACAGGAACGAAGGCCACAAATTGGAATACACCAAAACCTCGATTTGCGTCGTTCTAAAATTTTAGTCACTTCGAAGTTGCGTCGCTGAATTTTTCGATTTGCGTTGCTAACTTTTATACCAAAAATGGGATTTTCCTCTTATTTCAGAAGGTAACTTAAAAAACCAAGGAAGTCGCCAAATTTTATATAAAGGGAATTTACCTTTTTCTTTACCATACTTCACCAGCTAACAATTTTTAATATAAACAAGTTAGTGTTGTGTAGTTAGTCATAACTGCAGTGTGGTTCAAAAATTTTTTTATTATTTTAAATTTGAGAAATAAAAATTTGATTTAAATTTTTTTTCTTGAAAAAAGTAAAATGAGTCTAAAACGAGAACGGAACATTAGTTTAGAACTAAAGTTAGAAGTTTTAAAACGTTTTGATTCTGGGGAAAAAGCGGTTCAAATCGCAAGAAAACTTGGTCTAGCTCCTACAACAATGAGAACAATTTGCAAAAGAAATGCTGATCAAATAAAAGAGTTTGCAAAAACTGCTATGCCAATACAAGCAATATCATTTTGAAATAAAGTTTTTGTTATTTATATAATTTTAGTTTATTTTATTATAAGCATTTACCATTCTGCAACCAATTAACAAAAATATGGTACAAATGTATGGGAAAAATAATTTCGATCTGCGTCGTTTTGACGTGCGTTGTCTTTTTTAAGTCCCAATTACCGACGCAAATCGAGGTTTTGGTGTACTTCGTAACAAAAATTTAGTATTGGGAATTGTTAGATATAATCTTTTCATTATAATATTTTCAACTTGACACTACAGTTACTTCGTATCTTGAATTAACTTACTCTATGAAGAAAAAGCCTTTTGCTTGAAAATAATGAAATGCTCAAAAGTTCAGTACCATATAAAACTAGCCGTATGTGCTTGCATTGCAAGTATTATGTTTGTAGTTTTGAAATTGTGTTCCATTCTGTGTGAGATATTTTAAGTTTACTTTTTCTTCAAAAACCCACCCCTAATATACATATACGAGTAGATATGTTTTTTTTTCCTAATTTTTTGTACGATAAAACTTAAAATAAAAAAATAAATACGAAAAAGTACATAATAAATTAAACAAATAGTTAGTTCCATTGAGATATAATATCTTTTGAATAATTTATTTTAGAACCTCGCTGTGAGTTATGTCGCATAAAATTGTAAAATAACTTTGACAATACGCACTTTAAGCCATCAATTACTGCTTACGCAAAAAATAATTCGCTACTAAAATTCATGCACATATGTATTTGAAGTTTATAATACATGCGAAGAAAACGCGTATATAATATTATACTAGTCGTGTGTGCTTGCATTGCAAGCCTTGCAAGAATTATGCCTGTAGTTTTGAAATTGTGTTCCATTCTGTAGCTGAGATATTTTGAGTTTACTTTATTTCTTCAAAAACACACCCGTAATATACATATAGATATGTTTTTTCCTAATAAATAATGAGATAAAACTTAAAATAAAAAAAGTTCTGAAAAATAATTATCCAAAAGTACATAAAACAAATAATTAGTTCCTTTGAGATCTAATACCTTTTGAGTAATTTATTTTAGAACCTCGGTTTGAGTTATATCGCATAAAATCGTAAAATACATTTTACAATAAGCACTTTAAGCGATAAATTACTGTATACGCATAAAATAATTCACTACTAAAATGCATGCATGTATGTATATGAACTTTTTTTATTGATAATTTTATTTTTTTTTAAAATGAAATTAAAAAAGCTTCTGCCATACAAATCAATATCAGCGAGTTTCCGTTCTAAATATGTTTTTGAAAATACCCTATCTGTAAAAAATTTAATGCAATACAATAACATTTTCTTATAAAATTTTGCCCTAAAAATATATTGTCAAGAAATTCAATGTACACTTATGTTTTGCTTACTAATACATTTTGCAACTGATCGCGAAAAGAATACATAACCAAATGCTACGTACATACTTATTATACAACAACGTAGATTTTATTAAAACATTACAATTTTCTTAAGAGAGTGATCACTTTTTGTTATAACTCACACTTGCAAATATGAATTTACGTACAAAAATAAATAAAAGTATTATAATTATATGAATATACTATTATAATAATATGAATATACCACCAAAAATAAATAAAAAACGTCAACAAAGCATCTTGGGAGGGGATGAAGGGGGAGAGTGGATGGAATTCTTGCTTTTTCTGGGACTCTAGAGACAAAACCCTATCTAATGCCTTTTGTCCCATGTCTCTAGCCCTTCTAGAAGTACCCGTACTTTTTGACACCTGAGAAGTAGCTATATATATATAATGTCAAATAGGATGGTTTTTGAAGAGTTATACAAAATATGAATAAAATATAGAATTATAAAGGGAAATTAAAGGTATTGCGTAGCCTGGTGGGTAGCGTGGTAGTCTCATAACCAGAAGTTTATTAGATCGATGGTTGCCTGGAATGTTGTTGTATTTTTCTTTTTTTGGATTATTTAAAAAATTTTTTTCTTCTTTTTAAATTTTTTGTTTTATTTTTTTTTAAATATATAACAGATAAATATTATTATAAAAGTTTAAAGAAAATTTCCAAAAAAATATTGTTATAATAGTTAAGTACATAAATATGTAAGTAAATTTTTTTTAAAGCTTCGTAACTAATGGGTGGTTGGGTGGAGTTAATGCTTTTTCAGGAACCCTAGAGCCAAAACCTGTTGAGATCTTTCTCACAAAAGGTTCTACACCCCTGACTTGATGTTTAAATTATTGAAAAACACTTTCACACACTTTCTTAAATATTAACATACTCTTTTAAACTTGGCTTAATTATGTATACTTAAATTACCTACATAATGATTTACTTGCACATTAATAATTTAGTTTAATTTCGAAAAATAAATTAGCTGTAAAATTCATTTTTCTCTCATTATAATATGTATAAATGATTTGATATTCTATACTTATATTCTATTCTATAAATGGTCACAGTGCAGTTAAGTTGAGTTAAAATAAAACAAGTGTTGTTTAAAATAAAATAATTATAAGTGTTTTAACTTAAACTATAATTAATAAGTTAAATGTAATAATAATAATTATGAACGAAGTGATAATCTAAAAAATAAAATAATAATAATACAAAAATTATATTCAAAATTTAAAATTATGTGTTTTAATAAAATAAGAACACAAAATGGTCTTCTTGTTTAAATAACCAGTATTGTTCGCCTTATGAAAGGAGGCGGAGAATCTACACCGCCCTACATATTTCAGCGCGTCACGCCCGAATTTTTGGTGGCACCAACACATGGATTGCTTAGAGGCGGACCTATTTCGACTGGAATTCCGACTTCTAGAACGACTTCGAAAAGTTGATCCCGTATTGAGTTTTGCTAACATTTCTTCAATCCTCGACAAACGATCTTCTAAATTAAATGAAGAGTCGGTGAGTTGACCGGAAACTGGAGAGCTAGGGCATATATTCGCGTTGTTCATTCTCGAAACTGCATTTAAAAGCGCGGATTGAGAGGCCTCATATATTTTATCTGCTAAAAAAGTGAGCTCATTCATAGGCTTATCACACACGGCCAGTAAGGTGATGTAAATATTGCGCGGTAAACGACGAAGCCAGAAATTTCTTATAATATTTTAATTAAATGAGCTACCCGCTAACATATGCATGGACCTAAAGACTTCGGATGGTCTACGATCGCCAATATCCTCTCGATCCAGGAGAGACTCCAAATTTTTAATTTCGGAGAGTGAATGTCTTTCTATGAGGGCCCCCTTTAGTGTTTCATATGGCTGCGAACTTGGTGGATTATTTAAAATATCGATCACGGAATCTAGTGTATCTGGAGGTAATGCAGACACAGTTACACAGTATTTGGTATCACTACTGGTTATTCTATAAACCGAAAATTGCGCTTCCGCCTGAATGAACCAGGTCGCCGGGTTGGCAGACCAAAATGGAGGTAAACGAACGCGCTTAGAGTCTACTTCGTGTTTATCTCGGTCGCAGGACTGGAAGAGTTCGAGTCGGCATTTGTTTCCTCGTGCAAAGCACCAGGATTCGTTCAGAAAAGGTCGGAAGTCGGAGGCATCAAAGGATTTGTAGAATGGGTCTGTTTGATAGGCGTTCTCTCGTCATTCGACATATTTAAATTGATTTTATGAAATAGAAGATTTAAAGCAAAGAAAAATTTGTATCAAATTAAAATGAAACGTTTAAATGAAAAAAAAAAATTTCGGAACGGTAATCTAAACTACAAAAATGTTAAAAAGGAAAAAAATTTTCAATTGAACTTTGATATCAAATAAATATATTTAATACTTCTAAAAATAAACGAATTGTATTAATAAGGCTCAGTATACACTTAATAGGTTGTAAGTGTATAAAATGGTAAAATAGTTAAATTGAAATCAAAAAAAAATTAATAGTATCGATGCAAAAATAAAAAAATTGGCGTTCAATAAAAAAATCGTTTTACTGTATTCACCAAAAAATGAAAAAAAAAAATAAATGTATGATCACTTGTTTAATTCAATATTAATTTAATTTAAAATTCATTAATTTAATTGGCGTTCAATAAAAAGTGGTTTTACTGTATTCACCAAAAAATAAAAGAATAAATGTATGATCACTTCAGGTAAAAAAATTATATCAATATGAAAGGTCACAATGCACTTAAATTTTACAATGTATATGTGCATACCCCAATGTACACATATGCGTATTGAATTCGATATTAAAAAAAAATTAAAATTCATTAAATACAATTCCTATCTATGCATGCCCGTAGGTAAGTATGCACTTATATGGGAATATTAAAAAAATTAAAGATGCAATTTATATTTAATAATGTTTTTATATTTTCAATATCTAAGAAAAATTAATATTAAAAAAATTTAAATTTTTAGAAGTTAAAATTATAATGTATATGTTATTTTAAAATTTAATTAATTAAATAAAATAATATTTGTATCACTAATTAAAAATAATTAATTAACAAAACGAAAATTATAATTGAAAAATTATGATTGTATGTCTTTATGATGCTAGGTAAACGTCTTTTTGACCTAGGTGTATTTTTGAGAAAAAAAAATTTTTCTAAATAAACAAACATACATACAAATGGTAAAGAAAATAATATATTTTTAATATCTTCTAACTATTGCAAAATTTTAAATGAAATATACTATATGTAATATACATAATTTGATATTAAAATTATATTAAAATCATATTATAATTTAATATATTACATACGATATATTTTATGTTATGTATTTATGTACATATGCTGTGATAAAAATATTTTTATTTTATCATTAATATTTATTATATTTATTATATATTATAGTTTAGTATCTAAAATAGTAAAAAAAATGTTTGAATTAGTTTAAGTTTAAGTTTAATTAAAAAGAAAAAATTTAATGATTTCGGTTGGTTAATTATTAAGTTTACTTACTATGTAATTATTTGAAGTTTTAATTTTTATTCTTAATTTTTGAAAAACAAAAACTTTTTTTTTTAAATGTATTTTAATTATTCTTTTTTTAAAAATAAGAAATGTAAGAAATAAGGAATTAATACAACTTACCTTAATATAGATGACGCTTTTTGGTTGATGAAGTGATAGATGAGTATTGATGATGTTGATTCCGCTTGAAAATGTTGATGAAATGATTAGTTGAACGCAATTGAATAGTGGAATTTGTTTGATTGAAGTTGAAATTATGAATGTATGATGCAAGTGTCCAAGTTGAAATTATATATGATTGGATGATTTTGTATGATTTTGATGATGTTGAAAATTCCAACATGAATATTAACTGCATGTAAAACTGAGCAATGCATTCATGAGTGTCGAAATCGAGTATATGTTTAGAAATTTTAAACAAATGTTTCCATTTAACCACTATGTGTTTTTATTTTAAAAATTTTTAATTTTTAATTATTGTTGTAAGAGTTATAATTTAAATTTAGTTTAGTTATCCTTTTTATATTGCAATATTATATATATAAATTTGCGTTAAACTTTTAATTATTATTATTTAGTAATTTCCTTTGCTTTATTAGTTAGATTTTTATTATAACTTATTTTAAAATATATAAAAGTTCTTATATTTAAAACATATAAATATTTCACTTTAGTCTTTTATCACGTGTTTTTTAGTCGGGGGTCACCAATATGGTTTCCTGGTTATTTAAACAAGAAGACCATTTTGTGTTCTTATTTTATTAAAACACATAATTTTAAATTTTGAATATAATTTTTGTATTATTATTATTTTATTTTTTAGATTATCACTTCGTTCATAATTATTATTATTACATTTAACTTATTAATTATAGTTTAAGTTAAAACACTTATAATTATTTTATTTCAAACAACACTTGTTTTATTTTAAATCAACTTAACTGCACTGTGACCATTTATAGAATAGAATATATGTAAGTATAGAATATCAAATCATTTATACATATTATAATGAGAGAAAAATGAATTTTACAGTTAATTTATTTTTCGAAATTAAACTAAATTATTAATGTGCAAGTGAATCATTATGTAGGTAATTTAAGTATACATAGTTAAGCCAAGTTTAAAAGAGTATGTTAATATTTAAGAAAGTGTGTGAAAGTGTTTTTCAATAATTTAAACATCAAGTCAGGGGTGTAGAACCTTTTGTGAGAAAGATCTCAACAAACCCTATCTAATGTCTTTTGTCCCATGCCATCTCTAGCCCGTCTAGAAGTACCCGTACTTTTAACACCTGAGAAGCATATATATAATGGAAGATAGGATGGTTTTTGAATAGTTATAGGAAATATGTTTAGAATAAAGAATTATAAAGGCAAATTCAAGGTATTGCGTAGCCTGGTGTTTTCCTTTTTGGATTATTTAAAATTTTTTTTTTATTTTATTTTTTTTATTTTTTTTTTAATATATAACAGACAAATATTATTATAAAAGTTTATCAAAAATTTCCAAAAAAATATTGTTTAAGTTTGGAAAAATTCGCAGAAATTCAAAGTATTTAAACATGTATATATACATTTTTCAAGGCTTCCTAACGATTTTTTAAGGTTCCTATGGGAATTGAATAATATTTATGTTAAAACTGTGGTTTGGCATATAGAAATCACTTTTAAACATATAATTATTAAATCATGGGGGTAAACATGCAGTAATAAATCTTTCAAATTAAGAAAAGGTTTAGGTATAAACAAAATAACTGTTTTATTCAAATATATGTATGTACATATGAAAGCATTAGAATTCAACATCTTAAAGTTTTTCGTTCGAACAATTACAAATGAAATAATTTTATGTACAAATAAATATACATAATTATGAATTTATACCTATTTTTTTAAAGCTTCTAACCAAAAATAATATTCAAAACTGTGGATTAACATATAGAATTAAATTCTTCAAATAAAGAAAAGATTTAGGCAAAAACAAAATAATAATTTTATTCAGATATATGTATGTACATATGAATGTATTAGAATTAAGCATTTTAGAATTTTTCGCTCGAAGAATAAAAATGAAATTTTAAGTACCTACATACGTACATAAATTTTGCATGTATATTTTTTTAACAAAAAAGCTTGTATAAGTAGAAAATTCGCAAAATCTTAAGATTTCGCACCTAGTCTGGAACAAATATTCTACCCCCTTTCGAGCCTCTAACCAATGGCATATGTTGTTGTAAACCTTTCTGAATCACCCTGAATCATCCCATAATGTGGAAAGCGAAGTTTGTTCCTGTAGTTTTTCCGTTTGCATTTTAAGAATTTTAAATAATTCTGAATGAAAATATTATTATGTTTAATAAATTTTTTAAATACATTTTCGGAATTTTACTGGCCTTATAATAAATATGAATTCATTTTGTTATTTCTTAAAAAACAAATATAAAATATAGTCGTGCTTTTAAGTTTCTCTTATAGCATTGGAACTTGCTCGATATAAAGACATTAGCGATACCTCATAAGTTTGTACGGTCATGATAATGATATATGTAGTTATTTAGCTTTATTTTTTAATGATTCACTAACTGTAATGGACTGTATCAAACGATAGCTTGTTGCCTCTGGCTTGTGGCTTAACTTATTGTAACTGAACTGAACTGAGTTATTGTTTTTCGCATAGGCAATTCAAGTTAAAGCATTGCCAAATGTTGCACTGCGAATTACTTGACATTTTGCAATGTTTAAAGCGTTGGAAAGTGTAATTTACTATGTGTTGATATAAGATCAAAACATCTTATGTTTGTGTTTTGGCCAATTATGCCAATGATATTGTGATAATTGCAAAAAACCTGAACGGCATGAGAGGGTCTTTCAAAAAACTTGAAAGAACAGCTTCAACAATGGAGTTAAACATATACATGGTCGAAACAAAATATATGCTTCGAAATAATAATGCATCACGGGTACTTGAAAAAGTTTTCAAAAGAGGACCTGAAGCATATGGAAGCAGTTTTGAGGTTACTAATATTGTCAAATGGCTGTCACTAATTGGAATAATCTTGCAAAACAGAGATTAATGTCGGGCAGTACTAGGAGAAGCTATGGTTCACCCTGGACTGTATAGCTGAGATGATGATTTAAATTAAAATTAAATAGCTTTCTTACTTTAGTACAAGAATAATTATTTATAGACCATGCTTTTTTTGGCAATATTTTAAATAATTTTTCGTTATGGTACACTTTTTCCGTTTTTTTAACACAAAACCAAAAAGTTTTGTTTTCGGATATCAAATTTATCAAATTCTGTGATAAAAAGGAAAACTTACTAAAGTCGACTTAGAAAAATTATATTGTAGATTTGTAAGGAAACCGAGTGGGGCGGGAGTATCCTCACGGTTACCGCAGCCATTTGTGACTTATTGTACCTGGCCTGTGAAAAAATTCGCAATAGCGCGAACCCAGCTCCTGCTCATCTCCAAAAACTCCGCAGTGAACTTTCCCGAGCACATTGGAAGAAACACCTTCGCTTGACGGCACCTTTTCGTGTCCCGCCAATATAGGCGGGGCAGGCGAGCCCAGCCCAACGGCGGAAGAAGGCAGGCAGAAAGCCCCACAGAAAGGCAACGGCTGCATTTAGTCAACCCATACCCCACCCCCTGTCATGTTCTTCAATTTTTGAAAGATCTCCTGCTATTATATTTATTACTATATTTCTTTGATATGTTTAAATTTTTAAGAGTAGCAAAGTACACCAAAAATGTGAGAAATTAAAATAAAAAAATTATTTAATTAAATTCATATTTAGTAGACCTCTACCAGGTCTTCATAGGTCTGAGGAGGACTCTACTTGAGGAATCACTGGTATATAATAGTATTTATAGAAACTAGTATTTGTCTAAGTAAAAGTATTAGTATTTTTTCTTCGGTAGAAATCAAATTTATCTTTTCTTTACTTAGTTATTTATATGTTCATATAATATGATACAAAGTATAGGTTTTAAGTTTATCGTTTTTGACATTTTGAATTATTATTTAGTACACATTTTATCATTATATTTAATTCACATATTATATTAATACACATTGAGACTCAATTTGCTAAAATAAGAATGTGCGTGCATTATTAATTAATTAAATTAAGAACGGAAAATTAATAACATTAGATAAGGAAATAAGGCGTTGGCTCGCAAAATAAAAAAAATTACATTTACGTACCTGCAGTACACAACCAATAAGTAATGATTTGAAATGAACATGAAATTAAATTTCAAAACGAAAAATACAAAGTTTTTGAATCTGTCCACGCCTTGTTGTTTTGCTCTATCAACTGTACAATGTGCCTGCATTATTATGTTGAGTACGAATATACTAATGCTTTGCAAGAATACATAAACGTACATATACACGACATATACACCTTGCGTTTTATATACACTTAACATGTTAACTAACATTTTAAAAATTATAATATTCTACTTTGCAAGGATTATTTTGATTTACATAAAAAAAATGGCAATTGGGGACGACAGATAAACATGTTGTTGCCTAAAAATGGGGCTTATTCAGTAAAAATTATAGTAAAGTTATTATTGTACAGCAAACCAGTTCATACAAATGATTTATCTCTATAATAAAGCTTTTGCAACTTTTATAATAAATTAGTGGTGTGTGTTTGCATTGCAAACATTGCAAGTATTATGTCTATAGCTTTGAAGATAAGTTCCTTTCTGCAGGGTTTTCAAAACCACCTATTCGTAAAAGTTTAATCTTATAAAAATGTATTTTTATTGCTTTAAATATTAAATAACTTCAAAAACAAAATAGCAATATACATAAAGATATGCTTGTTTTCCTAATAAATAATAAGATAAAATTTAAAATAAGAAAAACTTTTAAAAATAATTACAAAAAAGTACATATTAAATAAATCGTTTACATATATAGCATATAGTAAATAAAAAGATATTAAATAAATCGCTTTATTCAAGATATAATATTTTTGAGTAATTTTTAGAATTAACCCTAATTTGAGGAGTTAACTTTTCTCTTACAAAATTTGGTATGAACCTCGCTTTGATTCACGTCGCTTAAAATAGTAAATTATCCTTGAAAATAAGCACTTTAAACGCATTAAATAATACGCTACTAATCAGAACCCATGTACACGTGTATTTGGATTCTATAATGCATACAAATAAAATGCGTGAGTGTATAATTGGGTAATACAAATAAAATTTTGGGGTAACGCATATACGATTTCTATGAAAAAGTTCCCAGATTCGAACCCTGAAAAGTGCAAAGTGTCTGATAAACTCCTTTTTATACCGAGCACTTCGTAAATGGTATATTCACTTTGGTATAGAGTTTGTAACCACTTGAAGGAGTCATCTCCGGTATGGACATATATATATATTCTTGCTCAGCGTAAAATTCTTGATTTAGTCATGTCCGTCCGTCTGCCCGATCGCACGATAACTCAAAAACGAATAAAGCAATCGGCACCAAACTTTTTTAAACAAAATTAATCTAAAATATTCAAAAAAATAATAGAGTTTGATTCATGAAACTTGGCAGTTGTGTGTCCAATTATAGTCCAGACATATCCATGCAGTTTCTATAGAGTGGTTTGTCAGGTTCGAATGCTTGGTATATAACAATGAGAGCTAATTCTAAATATTTTAAGAACAAATTTTAAACTCAGATTGCTAACGTGCAGGGTATAATTCGGTCGGTTTATACCAACTGAAACGTTTTTACTTGTTATTGATCATTTTATTTATTTTTTTTTATTTAAAATGAAAACACAAAGATTCTACTGTCAAAAATCAATGTCAACGAGTTTCTGCCCGTAAATGTCTTTTTAAAAACACCCTATTATAAAGTTTAATATAATAGAATAAGATTATCTTATTAAATTTTGTCTTTAAAATATATTATCAAGAAGTGCCCTAGAAGTAGCTACATATTATATAAAATGTATAAAAGGATTTTTGTAGAGTTGTACAAAATATTATACTGTGTGGGTACTGCGTAGTTTGATTACCAGAAGGTTATTAGATCTATGCTTGCCTAATTATTGTTACAAAAGTTAAGGAAAAATTCGCATAAATTTTAGCATATATGTACATAAAAAAACATGTATGTACACTTTTTAGCACTTCTCCAAAAAATTTTTGAAAAAAGTGCTTTTTAGTTTTTGAACATGTTTACAAACCTTCTACAGCCTTGAAGATAGAAAGCTGAAATTTAATATGTACATAGATCTTTACTATGAACTTATTTCCACAGAAGAAAAATTTCGCCTATCTACCGCCCTCTAGAAGTTATACCCCCCCAAAAGCCTAAAAATTCCATATTTTAACTTCTTGTTGCAGTGAAACCATAAGCACTTTTCAAATTTTGGAAACGCAGTAGGGCAACGGCTTGCTTCCCTAATGCAGCGTACTACAGTTAAACTTTAAAAAAACAACATTGCAGTTCAAATTTACCGTTATCTTGAATCCGCTTTTCACAAGTTTTTGATAGACCCCCGGTTGTAGGAGCCTTTTAGACACTAATAAATGGTTTATTTCGTTAAAAGAAAATTTTATCACCTCTTGAAATTTGTTATATTACGCCTTATGTTTCTGAAACCGCAAGCTTTTTCAAATTTCTATAAACGCAAAAAGTTAACGGTAAATTCCATGACATTAAAAAATATAATTATTTTTCTTTACTCACGCATTTAACTATTAAAATCGAGCATTATGTTAAGCCCTCTTTAAATTAATTTTTGTTTTATTTAAAAGACTTCATAAATAGTTCATCCTAAATGTATGTAATCCTAGAAATAGTTTGGTTTATGAATGAAAATAATTTTATTATTGTGGTAGGTATACGTAGACTGTATTTAAAAGCAGTATTTTCACTTGTTGAATGGAAAAGTGATACAATACAAACTATTGATTTGACCCAACTTTATTTCTTAAAGCCTTCTTAACGATAAATTTAAAAATTATTATAAATTTATAAAATTAAAATATTAATTTTGACATTTAAGAATTTTTCGTTCGAATAATAAAAAATGAAATTTCAAGCCTTATAATAATAATAATAATAATAATAATAATAATAATAATAATAGTAATAATAATAATAATAATAATAATAATAATAATAATAGTAATAATAATAATAACAATAATAATAGTAATAAAAATAATAATAATAATAATAATAATAATAATAATAATATTTATAATAATAATAATAATAATAATTATATTAACAATAATTTTTTTTTTTTTCTTTTACGAGAGGGATGGAAATCCTTTATGGAGATTATGGAGCCCGTCCTCCAAAATACTGTGAGACTCTCATCCAAGCCACAGGGCTACTCACAAGAATCCACCCGACTCTGTGTCACGATGCTCCCAACCCGGAACCGCTCTTCGCATTACTTCAGGTTGGGACATCCCCCTCCTTGAGTTCCCAATTTTATATCTTCCTTGTTGTTTACATGTCAATAATTCTAATGTCGATGTTCAATTCAGTCTTCATTCCTCTCTGCATCATCTACGTAATGTACATCCTTTTTCCTCCTTAGTAACATTTCTATAAGTTTTGCTACCGCGCTCCACTTGTCTTCACTCTCGATCATCTTCACAACGACGTTTTCGGGTGTTATCTCACCATCACAGTCTAATATAAGCCTATTTTCTGCAACCATTATATCACACTCGAAAAATATGCGATACGCGGTGTCCTCCGCCGCACGGCAAAATTTACATTCCAGGCATGCCACCCGTCCCATCTTAAATAAATAAGCACGAAAATAACCGTAACCCGACAGAAATTACGTCACGTAGTAATTTACCTCTCCATGTATCCGCTGAATCCATCGTTGCAGATCGGGTATAAGCCATGTTGTCCGTCTGCCTCCTACATCTCCTCTCCAGCGTTCCGCCCATGCCTGTATCGTTCGATGTTTTTCCACTACAGCCGCCTGTTCTCTTCCAATTTGACGATTCCACTAGTATATATTTTTCCTTTCTATTGCCAGCAAATCTATCGGAATCATTCCCGCAATTACGCAAAACCGCCGCCTCCGAAACCGTTCGAAAGGAGCACACGACCCGGAGAGCTCCCATGCGTTGTACCGCTGCTATTCGCTTTCGATATCTTTCATATAACAACACATATTGCGCCGCTGACATGATAAGTCTCATTTTATGTGGATTTGGTCCGCCAAAATTTGCTATCAGCATGCTGAGCCGGTTGATAGTATTCGCTGCTTTCTCTGAAACACTTTGAATTTGTTGCCAAAAGTTAAGTCTTGTATCCAGTATAACTCCCAAATATTTAGCTGCCGACTTTGCCTCCACGATGTCCAACACGACCTGCATCGGTACTATAGTCCGCATCCTATTATCTCTGTTTTGGCCGTAGCTAACTCCAAGCCGTGTTGTCGCATCCATGTGTTTACTATCCTCATTGTTTGTTGTAGCCTAATTTCTGCCTCTTCTGTTGTGCGTGTCATGATAATCGCTGCGATGTCGTCCGCATATCCAACCAGTTGAGTATTGCTTGGCATCTCCGACTGCAGTAGGCTGTCATACATAATGTTCCACAAGTCCGGCCCCAATATAGAACCCTGCGCAGCACCCGACGTTATCTGTCTAAATTTTGTACCACCATTGATTGAGTATTGCATTCTACGGTCACTAAGGTAATCCTCCAGTATTCGCCGCAAATACGCCGGAACTCGAAATCTTCCTCGCAACTGTTGTAAGATGTCCTCCTATCTCGCCGAGTTAAAAGCTTTCCCGATTCGGCGGCTCTGATTGCATCCACCACCACTTTTATTGCGTCCATCGTTGACCTTCCTTTCCTGAAACCATACTGCATGTCTGCCAGTCCTCCCGCTGCTTCTATGGCCGCCTGCAGCCTCTTCTTCAATAATTTTTCTAGCAGTTTTCCGGCCCTGTCAAGTATGCACAAGGGTCTGTAGGACGCCGCCAACAGCGGATTGCTCCCTCCCTTATCTAACAATAAAAGGCGCGCGTGCTTCCAGCGCTTACAGAATACGCCTTCTTCCAGACAGGTATTATATCCCTCCAGTAGTATCTGCGGGCACGTATTTACAAACTCCTTGATGACCTCTCCTTGTATTCCATCTGGTCCCGGGGCCTTCCCGTTTTTGATTGTACTGGCCGCCTCCTTTAATTCCTCCAGGGTGAATTTAGGAACATCCTCTTCAGCTACTGTTGTTTGGGTCATCGTCCCGATTTGATGCGTAGGGAAAAGAGCGTCCACAATCTCTTCCAACTTGTTACTCTCAAGATATTCCGTATTCGTTGGAGACCCGATCCTCTTCATTACAATCTTATATCCGAGTCCCCAGGGATCCTCATCCACATCCTTGCAAAGGTCTCTCCAGCATTTTGTCTTGCTTTTGCCAATGGAAATTCTAAACGTCTTCCTTGCAGTTCGGTACTCCATGAACGCCTTTGCCGCTTCTGGTTCATTCCTTTTTCGTTATGAAGCTCGCCGCAGTCGTATGCACTCTTTTCTAAGATCCGAAATCTATGGCGTCCACCAGTACACCGGGCGTCTTACTCGATTAATTCTTTTCTTTGACATAGCCTCATCACTCGCCGCTTTTATGGCCTCCATCGTGTCTTCTGCAATCTTTTCCTCTATTGCGCGTCCTGTATCTTCAATCTGAGTTTCCTTCATTCTGTTAAATCTGACTTGTAACGTCTCTGCTAATCTGACCTTATTTAATTTGGTAACGTTCCATCCATGCACTTCTCTTTTGCGACTGCTTCTTGGTACTGCCCCTATGCTGAAAGTAATGTATTGGTGGTCACTACCCGTGAAGTCCTCTATAACTCTCCATTCGTTTATTATGTTAGCAAAATTTTCAGTTGCAAACGATATATCGGGTATGGTTCCAGTGTAGCCGTGATGTCGAAATGTTGATGTGTTGCTTCTATTTAAAACTACCAGTCCTTGCTTCGATGCCATCTCCATTATGAGTTTGCCTCTTCTGTTCGGAACCGACATGCCCCACTCAACCGCCCTAGCGTTAAAACCTCCTGCAACTATCTTTTGACCCATCATTCCATTTATGGCATCCTCCAGTGCCTCCACGCTTCTTCCATTGGCTGGTTCGGGGTGAAGCAACAGCTGAATTAAAAACTAAACCGCGACTTCTGATCCATACATCCGTGACCCATATCGCAGCGGTGCCAGTCGAATCAGAGTACCAGTCCTGGTGATCTCTGTTCCTGTATTGTTCACTTATTAGTGCCACATCCGCCCTCTTCTCGATTTTTAGTTGGGTGAGGAGGTCGTTGGCCATTCTGCTCCTATTCGTATTACCTTGTAGTACTCTAATCATCGCGACGTTTTTTTAACTTTCTCTAGTGACACCCTAAAAGCATTACATCTACCCGTCCCCGATATATGGTCCGCATCTACTTGCTTCATTTTGGTACACAGCATGCATACCGGATTTTCCTGGCATTCCTTAAGGCATTCCTTAACTTTGTGGCCCCTACGTCCACATCTATAACAGAGGTCCGCCCGATCGACTCCGTTGCAATTGCTGCTTATATGGCCATAACCAAGACACCTGTAGCATCGCTTCACCTCTGCCCTTTCCCTTACCCTGCAGTTTATCCGTCCTATTTTCACTCTACCCGTTCTAATAATTTCCCTAGCGTATTTGGCCTCCATTTCTATTATTGCCAACCTCTGCTCCCTTGTTAGAGTCAGCTTGTACTCCGGCTCCAGCCCAAGAGCGTCCTTCAGCGCGGCCCTTACCACTCCTTCCGTTGTACAACAATCGAGGTCTCTTATTTCCAATGGAACAGTCGGAGTCAAGCCCTTTACTACGGCACAGCACATTCTGTAAGCTCGTAACAAAGTCCCGCTTATCTTCATTTGACATCTCCACAAGTACATCCCCCCCTTTGGGTTCTTCGGACGCCACTGATGACTGCTTGTGACGCTCCAGGATCCACATTGCTCCTAATATCCTTTAATATTTCCGCATATGATTTCCTTGCCCGGGTCTAATTAACAATGCCTCTGACCCGGTTTAGGCCGTCCATTGCCCTTGCGCTTTCTCGAAGAATCCCTTTGTTTTTCTTCTTCGATTTGCCGGTGAAGCCAGCCCGGCCCGGAACGCCCCTCATTTTCTTCACGCACCAACACGCTCCCGGGCTTTCCTTGCCTCCTCGAAACCAATTGCCATTCTTTTTTAGAGGCCCCCCGTAGCCTCTTCTGAGCCGACTGTGGCTCGGGGCGTAGCTGGACTCGGGCTCCGGCGGCACGATCCTGGGTGTTCGCGCGATTTCCTCTCTTCTCCCTATAATTTCGATTCTTCGCGACCTACATTGTTGCATCTTCTCATTTGCCCCTTCGAGCTTCACGAGTCCGTCCTTGATACTCATGCTCACGTTTTTTTGTACTGTGGCTGCCTTAAGCATCATTCCGATGACATTCTGCATGACCGTGACCTGATCGTTCTTCCTCTCTTCTAGCCGGGCAGCCTGGTCCACCTCTCTTTAAAAGATCCGCCTCTTTCTCTTTACTTAGATTCTTTTCTATAACATTACCTGTTTGCTCTGGTGACCAGGCTAGCAGTCTACTACGCCTGAAAGGATCTGTTTTCGGTGTTCCATCCACCATAATAACCTCCATATTTTGCTTGTTGAGGTACGTCGTTGTCCTTTGGCCTAGTGCTGTTACATTCTGCTTCCTCGACATTGCCGTTCTATCTTGGGTATCCTGTTACCTGTTTGCTGTTGCCGTTGATATCTGCTGCGTTGATTTATTCATAAAATGCAATAACTAATCCCCCAAAAAATCCGTGGGATCGGTCTCCGAAGAGAGTAGATTCTCCAGCAGAACTGGATTACAACCTGGGGTAATAATATATTTTGTTTTATTCATTGCGTAAGGTTTGAAGTTTGAGCTCTTTGTTGTGAAGCCGCTCCTCTCCGTCTAATAATACGGCCGCCCCTATTGGGTACAGACGCCGACCAAGTCGACGCTCATTATGACTACAGACGCGCTTGGAGTTTTAAGCGCCAGCGATTCGCAATATAATAATAATCCTCCGATAATAATAATAATAATAATAATAATAATAATAATAATAATAATAATAATAATAATAACAATAATAATAATAATAATAATAATAATAATAATAATAATAATAATAATAATAATAATAATAATAATAATAATAATAATAATAATAATAATAATAATAATAATAATAATAATAATAATAATAATAATAATAATAATAATAATAATAATAATAATAATAATAATAATAATAATAATAATAATAATAATAATAATAATAATAATAATAATAATAATAATAATAATAATAATAATAATAATAATAATAATAATAATAATAATAATAATAATAATAATAATAATAATAATAATAATAATAATAATAATAATAATAATAATAATAATAATAATAATAATAATAATAATAATAATAATAATAATAATAATAATAATAATAATAATAATAATAATAATAATAATAATAATAATAATAATAATAATAATAATAATAATAATAATAATAATAATAATAATAATAATAATAATAATAATAATAATAATAATAATAATAATAATAATAATAATAATAATAATAATAATAATAATAATAATAATAATAATAATAATAATAATAATAATAATAATAATAATAATAATAATAATAATAATAATAATAATAATAATAATAATAATAATAATAATAATAATAATAATAATAATAATAATAATAATAATAATAATAATAATAATAATAATAATAATAATAATAATAATAATATAATAATAATAATAATAATAATAATAATAATAATAATAATAATAATAATAATAATAATAATAATAATAATAATAATAATAATAATAATAATAATAATAATAATAATAATAATAATAATAATAATAATAATAATAATAATAATAATAATAATAATAATAATAATAATAATAATAATAATAATAATAATAATAATAATAATAATAATAATAATAATAATAATAATAATAATAATAATAATAATAATAATAATAATAATAATAATAATAATAATAATAATAATAATAATAATAATAATAATAATAATAATAATAATAATAATAATAATAATAATAATAATAATAATAATAATAATAATAATAATAATAATAATAATAATAATAATAATAATAATAATAATATAATAATAATAATAATAATAATAATAATAATAATAATAATAATAATAATAATAATAATAATAATAATAATAATAATAATAATAATAATAATAATAATAATAATAATAATAATAATAATAATAATAATAATAATAATAATAATAATAATAATAATAATAATAATAATAATAATAATAATAATAATAATAATAATAATAATAATAATAATAATAATAATAATAATAATAATAATAATAATAATAATAATAATAATAATAATAATAATAATAATAATAATAATAATAATAATAATAATAATAATAATAATAATAATAATAATAATAATAATAATAATAATAATAATAATAATAATAATAATAATAATAATAATAATAATAATAATAATAATAATAATAATAATAATAATAATAATAATAATAATAATAATAATAATAATAATAATAATAATAATAATAATAATAATAATAATAATAATAATAATAATAATAATAATAATAATAATAATAATAATAATAATAATAATAATAATAATAATAATAATAATATAATAATAATAATAATAATAATAATAATAATAATAATAATAATAATAATAATAATAATAATAATAATAATAATAATAATAATAATAATAATAATAATAATAATAATAATAATAATAATAATAATAATAATAATAATAATAATAATAATAATAATAATAATAATAATAATAATAATAATAATAATAATAATAATAATAATAATAATAATAATAATAATAATAATAATAATAATAATAATAATAATAATAATAATAATAATAATAATAATAATAATAATAATAATAATAATAATAATAATAATAATAATAATAATAATAATAATAATAATAATAATAATAATAATAATAATAATAATAATAATAATAATAATAATAATAATAATAATAATAATAATAATAATAATAATAATAATAATAATAATAATAATAATAATAATAATAATAATAATAATAATAATAATAATAATAATAATAATAATAATAATAATAATAATAATAATAATAATAATAATAATAATAATAATAATAATAATAATAATAATAATAATAATAATAATAATAATAATAATAATAATAATAATAATAATAATAATAATAATAATAATAATAATAATAATAATAATAATAATAATAATAATAATAATAATAATAATAATAATAATAATAATAATAATAATAATAATAATAATAATAATAATAATAATAATAATAATAATAATAATAATAATAATAATAATAATAATAATAATAATAATAATAATAATAATAATAATAATAATAATAATAATAATAATAATAATAATAATAATAATAATAATAATAATAATAATAATAATAATAATAATAATAATAATAATAATAATAATAATAATAATAATAATAATAATAATAATAATAATAATAATAATAATAATAATAATAATAATAATAATAATAATAATAATAATAATAATAATAATAATAATAATAATAATAATAATAATAATAATAATAATAATAATAATAATAATAATATAATAATAATAATAATAATAATAATAATAATAATAATATAATAATAATAATAATAATAATAATAATAATAATAATAATAATAATAATAATAATAATAATAATAATAATAATAATAATAATAATAATAATAATAATAATAATAATAATAATAATAATAATAATAATAATAATAATAATAATAATAATAATAATAATAATAATAATAATAATAATAATAATAATAATAATAATAATAATAATAATAATAATAATAATAATAATAATAATAATAATAATAATAATAATAATAATAATAATAATAATAATAATAATAATAATAATAATAATAATAATAATAATAATAATAATAATAATAATAATAATAATAATAATAATAATAATAATAATAATAATAATAATAATAATAATAATAATAATAATAATAATAATAATAATAATAATAATAATAATAATAATAATAATAATAATAATAATAATAATAATAATAATAATAATAATAATAATAATAATAATAATAATAATAATAATAATAATAATAATAATAATAATAATAATAATAATAATAATAATAATAATAATAATAATAATAATAATAATAATAATAATAATAATAATAATAATAATAATAATAATAATAATAATAATAATAATAATAATAATAATAATAATAATAATAATAATAATAATAATAATAATAATAATAATAATAATAATAATAATAATAATAATAATAATAATAATAATAATAATAATAATAATAATAATAATAATAATAATAATAATAATAATAATAATAATAATAATAATAATAATAATAATAATAATAATAATAATAATAATAATAATAATAATAATAATAATAATAATAATAATAATAATAATAATAATAATAATAATAATAATAATAATAATAATAATAATAATAATAATAATAATAATAATAATAATAATAATAATAATAATAATAATAATAATAATAATAATAATAATAATAATAATAATAATAATAATAATAATAATAATAATAATAATAATAATAATAATAATAATAATAATAATAATAATAATAATAATAATAATAATAATAATAATAATAATAATAATAATAATAATAATAATAATAATAATAATAATAATAATAATAATAATAATAATAATAATAATAATAATAATAATAATTAATATTATTAATTAATTA